>NW_005842737.1:317881-326283 GCF_000455745.1 Alligator sinensis
ATGGATGGACCATGCCGGGCTGGGCTGTCCCTCCGCGGGCACCCTGCGGGCACGGGCGGGAGGGCGGGCGGGCTGTGCCGGGGCCGGGCCGCGCACGTGGGGGGTCAGTGGGAGCCAGGAGCGTTCACCTGCTCAGCCCCTCCCCGCACCTCTCCTCCCCCGGGGGCCTGGGCTGCCCCCGCCTGCCCTCTCCACCTCCCCTCGGCCTCTGCTTGTGTCCAGCCCCGCCAAGGTGCTGGGGTGGGGATGTCCGTGGTCAGCGGTGAGGCGAGCGCTGCTCGAAAACCTGGTTGGCTGGAGGCTGCCAGCTCCCGGCCCCGCTTCGAGGGTCTTGTTGTTTCAGGGGAGAAACCGGGTGACTCCGGCGTCCCTCGGCTCTGCTGGCACGTGCCATGCGGTGGCATCGGTGGCCCGGCGTCCCAGATGGCGGGAGAGGCGCCTTGCTCTCGCCTGACCATGGGGCACCCAGTGCCGTGGCAGGTTCCCACGTGTGGGGGGGTTGCGGCGGTGCCTGGGATGGGGAAGGCAGGTTGCTTGCCCCCGTTCTCCCGCCTGCCCAGCTCCCGTCCAGAGCCAGAGCCCGGAGTTGGACGCTGGCGAGGAGGCTCGTTCCACACGGAACGAAACTCGTGTCTGGAGCTCGCTGCTGCAGGGTGCCAGCGAGGCCAGGAGCTTAGCCGCCTTCGAGAAAGGATTAGTGATTTATACGGATAATGGGAAAATCCCCTGTCACATTAGACAGGGCTTTAAAGAAGTGTTAACCCCTCCTGCTCGTAGCCGACAGGGGCAAAGGAAACCTCCTCCCTGGCTCCACGTTTGTCCGCTGCGAGCGTTTTTTACGTCTGCCTCCGAGGCATCTTGTCCTGGTTGCTGTGGGAAACGAGATGCTGGGTTAGGAGGCCCGGGGATGTGCTCTGCGGGAGCCGTTCCTGTGTGCAGGCTCCAGCCCGTTGGTGGCAGGTTGGGGGTGTGGTCCGAGGAGTGCTCTCCCCTCCGTGCCCTGGTTCTTTCGCACGGTGACCGCCGTGCTGTTGGGAGGAGTATTCCCGGCAGCTCTGGAGACCGACCCTCAGCCCGGCCAGATGTGTTGGCAGGTGGAAGCAATCCAGCTAAATGCACCTGCCTCTGCCGCCCACATCTTGCTTCTGCCCTGGGCTGAGGTGGCCGGTCCCTGGATGCTGGCCTTGTCGCTGCCAGCCAGGGATCATGCAGGTGCTGTCTCCTCCATGGGCTTCCTTGCCTGGTAGGATTTGGGTGGACTCATTTCCAAGAGACCAAGGAACTGTGGTCCAGCGGCTCAGTAGCCCTGCCCCGGTCATTGTTTCTGCCCCTCTTTCTTGGAGCTTTTCTCCGATCCACTGCGCTGTTGTGCTCCTTGTTACAGCCGTTGTTGCGGGAGGCCTCTCGCTTCCTCTGATCAGGAGGTGATTCCCAGCGCTGCTGCACTGGGGTAACGTTTCTTGCATCGCTTTGTCCTCTGTCGTGGCTCTGGATGTCTCGTGCGTCACCCCGTGGTCCCCACGAGAGGCCGGCGGGGGCTGCGTTGCAGCACTGAGGAGGCGAGTGCGGGTCCCTCCATGTGCAGAGGCAGGTGGGGCCCGGGCCTGTCCCTGTCTGCAGGCCAGGGGCGCGTAGCCCTGGGTGACAGTGCCGTGTCAGCGCTGGAGGCTGCTGGGTCATTATCGGAGCTGCCGTGGCTGACATTTGTCTCCGTGGTGTAACAAATCTGTGGCTCTCTGCAGTGGCCGGGGCTGGGGGAAGGGAGGGATTTCCTGGCAGTCAGTATGGCCCCTCCAGCTTGGTTTGCAGGAGTTTGGGGCGGAGATGTGATGAGGCCCAGCTGATGCTCCTGGGAGGTGGCTTTGGGTTTCTGGAGATCCTCATGCCTTCGGCAAGGTGCAAACCAGCAGTGGGGTTGGTGGCTGAGGAGGGGCCGGGGGGACCCGAAGGGAGGTGGACACACCCGGGGCAGCGCTGTCATGCAGGGAGGACGCTCGCAGGGAGCTAAGGGAAGGGGCTGTCCAGGGTCGGATGGGAAGGGGCATTCCCCAGGTTGGTGCTGAGCCCCCCATGCCAGCTCCCCAGAGCATGGGGGTCCCAGGGTACGTCTCTGGGTGTCGGAGCTAAACCAAGAGCTGTCTTGGGGAGAGATGCTGAAGAGCGAGAGCTACGCCTCGCAGGGCTGCTGAATGGGGGTCACTTCTGTTCAGTGTTTTGGGGGGGTGCGTGGGGGCGAGGTATACACAGCCACCCACCACAAGGAAGGCACATCTGGTCTCTTCCAGCAGACCAGGGGATCCTGCCGATCCACCCGGCACTTCGGGGGTTCAGATTTTCCTTTGGCCGGGTCCTTGCTGGGGCTCTCGTGGCTGCAGGCGGGCATCTGCACAGCGTCCGGCCTGTTGGGGCAGGGGCGTAAAGGCCAGGGTGGTCACGTGCCCTCCAGCGCTGGGGTCTCCCATGCATTACCTGACGAACGGGGACTCCCAGCAGAGGAGACGCTGCCCTCCACCTGCTCCCGGCCGGTCGTGAGAAAGGAGCCCCAGGTCAGCGGGGAACCAGCGCCCGCCAGATCCTGGAACTCTGCAGAAATGGGGGAAAATGGACACGGGCGTCAGGAACATGGCCCTGGAGAAACTTAGAAACTTCATGTGTTTGCAGACAGCTCTGCATGGTGCTTTCCAGTCTACCGGATATGGTCTCGTCAGCTGGTGTGTATCAGTGACTCCAACCATTTCTTATCACCAGAGTACTGCTCACGTCCGATGTCAAACCAGCGCAGTCACAAAATGCCGGGTGGCTTTCCTGCCGTCCCGGCTCCTCTCCCTGCTGGGGATGCACGAGCTCTGGTGATTTAGTGGTGGTGCGTGAGACTGGAGGCGGTGGGGCCTGTTGTGCTGGTGCAAAGGGGCTTGTCCAAGGGGAGGGCTCTGTAGTGTTTCCTAGTGACCGTCAGCCCTGAGGACTTTCTCCTCTCCCTTTGGCAGCCAGATTCTGCACCCGACAGCGCGTTGTACCCACTTTGCAAACTTGGTCCTGAACTAGGAGCCTCATGCCCCTGTTCTGCGCGGTCCCTCAGGCAGCTGAGGCTTGATCCGTTCACAGTCGGAGGATTAGTTGCAAGCCCTGCAGGTGAAACTGTCTGGGAAACGGAGCAGAGGAGCGGCTCCGGCATGACGCTGAGATCAAGGAGCTGAATGTGCATCGGCTCCACGTTCAGCTCCAGGGGGATGTAAGGGACCAGCTTGGAGGGGACCCCGGGATCATCCAAGCTGGGCCTGTCAACGGTGTCTCGCAGTCCCTTTCATAACCTGCCCAAGCTCCATCTGAAAACCGGGTAGGCTTTCTGCCCCTGCTGCTCCCCTCAGGAGGGCTGGACCCGATGATCTTGCAAGGTCCCTTCCAGCCCTAATGTCTATGAAACCTCGCTAGGGTGGTTTGGACCATCCCAGTTTCCAGCCTAACTTCCTGCGGCCAGTCTATACCCTTCGCTCTTGTGCCTCGTGTGCAGTGACTTGCTGTAGCTCAGCTAGGAGGTGACCAGTGACCATATCCAGGCCATTGTCCAGGATGAAGAGACTGAGTTTCCGAGTGACCTGAAGATCGTTGGGTCGTCTGGACCGTCCCGTGTGGGAGTAGATGCGTTTAGTCACAGACACTACCTGCTTGGCCCGGTTTAGCGAGGGGTCAGCTCGATGCCCAGGGTTCACTCCGCTTCGGTGAGCGGGTCCCGCATCCTTCAGGTGAGGACAGCACCCTGCTTCGTTCTTCGGAGCATTTCCCCAGCCCATCACCATCACTTTGGTTGTGGGTTCCCCATTGTTCAGCTCTTCCTGCAAGAGCTCTTTTTTATATATAGCTATTTGACGTGGCAGTAATGGGAGCGGTTGCATTGAAGACGGTTTGGTCTGTGTTCTTCATCGACATCCCACGGCCTTTCACCATCGCCCCCAGTCTTCTCAGTGCAAGGGCCGTGGACGTTGGCGGTCTCTCCTGCTCTGCCTTGACTTGTGGACCCTGTGTCTGTCGACTGAAGTGCCTTTGTCTGAGGTTTTTCAGACCCGTGCAGGGTATCTGGGTTTGATCCATCAGGTCGAACGATCCAGAGAGTCCTTCTAGCTTGAACTTTTTCTGGAGAAAAGCTATGATAGTTGCAGCCCTATGGAGCCCAGCATGCGAGGGCTGCGGGGAGGAGGAGGGGGTTTCCTTTCACGTGTGCCTGAGAAGTGTCAGCGGCCGGGTTCGAGGTACCTTTGGGTGCTCCTATGTGCACAACTGAGGAAAGTCACCTTTAGTGCCACCAGAGCGGTACTGAGTCCTGGCCTGAAGCCTGCTTGCAAAGGCTTCCACGGTGTGGGCTGATGGCACGTGGTATTAGAGACCGGTGGGTGCCGCTCTGCAGCTGTATTGCTCGGGCACGGGAAACATGAAATGAGATGGGAAACAGTTGGAAAGAGGTTCAGGACTGAGCGACAGTTTCTTGAAGGTTAGATAACTGGCTGCTTTTTGCAAGAGGCAAGGGACAGTATCTTTCACTGGACCAACTGCAGAGCTGGGGTAGACTTAAACAAGCTTTTGGGGATCAGCGTGCCCTTGCCCAGGTCTCTGGGAGACAAGCAGACACAGCCGAGCTACACAGCAGATGGAAGAAGGCTTGTGTAAAATTCTCTCTCTTTCTGCAGTCATTAGACACCTGAAAAGCACATCATGCAAAAGCAATGAAAAGAGACTTATGAATTTTCCATGAGAGAGACATGGAGGGTTTGGAGTGAGAAACGAAGCATCCCAAGAGCGAGATCAGCAATAATATCCCAAGGGAAGAGGACCCTGCTCCAACCCACCAGACACCTACAGCTACCCTGGCCAGAGCCTGGGGAATAGAGGAGAGGGAGTGATCCTGTCCAGGTCCTCGGGCAGGGATGTGGTAGCAGACATGCCTTGATAGGAAAAGCACAGTAGCCGTACAGGGTTGGAGCAGGCCCAGATCTCCCCGTGTATCCTGGCTCCGGGTGGCCAGTCCTGCGTGCTTCAGAGGAGGGGGCTCACACCCACTTGCCTGTGGAAGAACCAGCCCAATGGGTGTGTTTCTCCTTGCAGGGCAGTCTGCAGTTCTCTCGCCTCGCAGCGCTCCCACCGTCTTATTATTCCTGCAGCGTCCGGTCTTGTTTGGAGTCCACCTACGCCCTTGACCTTTCATTTTGCAAGTCGTGAAATGATTCACTTCTCTTTCTGTCGCAGCCCCTTGCTCCTGAGGGGCGGGAGGGGGAAACTGGTCCTTGCAGCGCTGCTTTCGACCACCCATCGTCTCGTGCACCTGCATCACTCGCGCCCTAGCGTGCACCTCTGCACGAAACCGTTCTCGTCTCTCCAGCCTCTGCTCGCAGGGGAGCCTTTCCCCGCTCTGATCATTCCTCCTGCTCTTCCCTGGGCTGCTTCCATGTCTGTTATAAATAGCTCTTTCCCATCTCTGACTTCAGCGTTTCCTGATGGGTCTTGCAGTTATAGCTAATATGATAAATCAATCTGAGATGCAGAAGTGAAGATGGAGCCATTCAATACTATTTGCAACCCCTTCTAAATTTTACAGAAAAGCAACCTTTTACTTTCAGGAATAGGTAATTCAAGTGTCTTATTGTGCTGAGAGTAAGCATCCATCTGAACCACGCTAATCTCTGAGCATGAAGTTTTTGGGATGGGTAAGCTATTTTTTTCTTTACATAGATATATATTTTTGTTTGTCCCTTTCCCAGAGAGCTGCAGTCAGATGCATCTGTGCCTTGTATTTGGTGTTTCTCAGTAGTTGTGAATATATTTGATTAATTTATTCAATTTACCCCTTAATTTATTCCAGCTGCACCAAGGGCATCTTGCAGCCAGTCCCCTCCCACGCAGTACAGGAGGAGGCTGTTAGTTAGCACCGTGGAAGACCACAGCTGCTTCTGGATCTCGGGAGGGTCCGAGGCTCGGCCGATGGTAGCTGAGCGTGGCTCCAGCCGAGTCGAGGGGCTGTGCGATTGACGCCAGCTGACGTAGGGCAGGGGGCAGGTCGCCAGTGGTTTTTATCCAAGCCTTAGAGGCTTTCCAAGTCAAAGGTGAGGTGACCACGGTCCCTTGAGAGGAAGGTGCTGCAACAGTGGTTCTCAGACTTTTTTTTCGCGGACCACTTGAAAATTGCTGAGGGTCTCGACGGACCACTTAATAAACTTTCTTTGTTCTGCAAATCAAAGCACACAACTCGTATTTTAGTATCAGTAGTCTTACCTTTCGAATGCGATGGATGCACCTGTTTTTTTGAGCAAAGTTCTGGGAAGTTGGGTGTAATGTTTGTCAGCTTTCTGCGGACCGCCTGACCGGAGCTCGCGGGCCACAGTTCGAGAGCCGGTGCTGCAGAGTCTGGCTGCCACGGGGGCCTGCGAGCCCGCCTAGATGCAGAGGCTGGGAGCCTGGAAACACAGGACATCACGACCCCTCCATCAGGGAGGCGGGTATAATACGTGGAGGAGGGAGAGTAGCTTGTTAGACTCCTGTCAGCTTTCTGTAATATTGTTTATGGCATAAAATCAATCAAGAATTAAAGAAAGAAATCTAACGAGCATGGTGCAATGGGATGAGGTGCCAAAAGCTGCCTTTGTGGGAAGAAGAAATGGAAATCCCCTCAGGACTCGGAGAGACGGTAATCCCTCCACGGTTATTAAGACTGCGACCAGTTTGCATTATAAACCCTATTTTTAACTCTAGTAAACTTTGGCTGAGAGAGGCTGGTTTTGCCCAAAATGCTCCGCCTCCGTCTGATGTCACGGACTGGTGCAGGCTGAAAACACGTTAGTGAAAGGTTTTTTTGCATGATAGGTCACTGAAAAAACACCAGTTAGCCCGGCCTAAAAGGGCCACGTGGGATGTGCTGCCAATTTTGGGGCCATTAACGCTAGCGAGAAATGCACCAGGGATCCTTCCCCGTTACTCTGCTCTAGGTGTTGGGACCGCTGGACTGGACGGGCCCCGAGACTGAAAGCACCACATTATATTGGGGATTGTGTCGGGGTGACTAGTTTGCCAATAGGTCAGACAGTGGCTTTGTCTGGGATGACTTGGAGAAGGATGATCGTACCTCAAGTAGGGGCTTGGACTAGGTCCCTTCCAGCCCTACTTCTTTGTGGTTTCTATAAAATCCCTTTCAGAAACAGATGAAACTGTTAAAAGGGGCTTGGGTCTGTCACTCCTTTGCTCCTATAGAAAAGCTCTTCTGGAAACTCAGCGCTTTGTAAGTTAGAAAGTTAGAAACCTTATTCCAATTCCAATTTCCAGTCAAATAGAAAATGAAGGACCTCAGGAGGCCACATCTAGTCCAACCCCCTGCTCAAAGCAGGACCAGCCCCAAATATATCACCCCAGCCAAGGCTTTGTCTACCTGGGTCTTCAAAACCTTTGAGGATGGATATGCCGCCACCTCCCTGGGGAGCCTGTTCCCGTGCTTCACCGCCCTTAGTGAGAGAGTTTTTCCTAATCTCCAACCTCAACTTCCCTTGCTGCAGCATGAGCCCATTGCTCCTTGTCCTGTCATCCGCTCCCACGGAGAAAAGCCCAGCTTCATCCTCTTTGCAGCCCCCCTGCAGGGAGGTGAAGGCTGCTATCAAATCCCACCTCGGTCTTCTCTTCTCCAGACTAAATCAGCCCAGTTCCCTCAGCCTCTCCTCACCAGTCCTGTCCCCCCAACCATTTTCATTGCCCTTCGCTGGACTCTCTCCAATGTGTCCACATCTTTTCTCGTGTCACAGCTGGACACAGGACTCCAGATGTGGCCTCCCCAGTGCTGAATAGAGGGGAAGGATCACTGCCCTCCATCTGCTGCATCGCTCCTACCAATGCACCCAGGATTGCCGGTTGCCTTCTTGGCACAAGGGCACACTGCTGGCTCCTGTTCAGCTCCTTGCCCCTTGTCCCCCCAGGTCCTTGTCTGCAGAGCTGCTGCCCAGCCCGTCACCCCCAGCCTGCACCGGTGCAGGGGACTGCACACATACATGTCCTGCATCATCCCCATGGCCTGCTTTGCATCTGTTTCAGTTTGAAACCGTCTTCCTTGAATGTGGGTGACCGGAGCTGCACACCGTGCTTCACAGAAGGTCTCAGCAGAGCCCTGCATAATGACATGCAAATATTGATGTCTGCTGCAAATATCTGGTCTGAACCATCCAGGGGCGGATCCGGGGCGTGCGGTGGTTCAGTTTCAGTTTTCAGTTGGGCAGAAAACAAGAGAATGCAGTTCAACAAGGAGAAATGCAAAGTGCTGCACCTAGGGAGGAAAAATGTCCAGCACACCTACAGCCTAGGGAATGACCTGCTGGGTGGCACGGAAGTGGAAAGGGATCTTGGAGTCCTAGTGGACTCCAAGATGAACATGAGCC
>NW_005842737.1:326819-330658 GCF_000455745.1 Alligator sinensis
CTGCTCCAGCCAGACTTGAAAAGCAACTGCCTGGGAGGCGCAGCGGCATTTCTATTCAGGCAGGGCTGCGGGTATCCATTGGCTTCGTGGCTCATTATCCTCTTCCCTCGTTCCTGCTAAACTCCTTCCACTGCTCGGGTATTAACAGCCCACTCTCCTTTTTAATTGTCTTAGTGTTTCGCTATTCAAACAATCTTTTCTCCTGCAGTGTTGCTGTCTGTTAGCCATGCCTAGTCATGTCTTTCTCTCATTTCACGGCTCTGCAGACTGTTTTACGCTCTAGCTAAAAACCTTAACTCAGGTGTGGCCCCATTAACTCAGGTGTAGAAATGTCTGACAGTGAAGAATTGGAGGCACTGTCAAGACTCGCAAGACAGCTAGATTTCATTTCATGAATCTGAATATGAGATGTGCATTTAACTATAATGACTACAGGACTAATAACACTACTTCTTTTGACTATTTTTTCCTCGTTCATTGTGCTTTTTTTTTTTTAAATAGTATATATCTAGCAAATTAGCACATATTCCAATAGCTGTATTTATTTTTGTTTAAATCTTAAACTGAATACTGTAGTGCTAGCCCCCTAGGATATTAGTACAACTTCTAGTTTCTCTTTAGTCGGAGAAAAAATGTGTTGCGTTCTATGTAATGATGTGTTGCATCTTCGGCACCCCCATTTCAAATCCTAGATCTGCCCATCGACCCATCCTAGGATTGCTTTTGCTTTTCCCATGGCTGCACCATATTGGTAGGTCATAGTCATACAGTGCTCAGGTACTACACCCAAGTCCTTCTCGGTCATTTCCAGCCGATGAACTCCCAGGTTACAGCAGAAACTTGTATTAATCCCAAAGTGCAAGACCTTGCACTAGGTACTATTGGATTTCATGCCATAAAATTACCCCAGCCCCAAGGCCATCCATTTCTTTCTGCATGATATTTCCCTCCTCTCTATATTGCTGATACCTCTGAACTCCATATCATTAGCCGATTTCATTGGTGCATTTTTGCAGTTTGTGTTGATGTCCTTAATGAAAATATTAATGATCTGTGCCAAGGCAGCCCCTTGAGGAACTCCAGCAATAACAGCTCTCCGGTACAGCCCTTCCCCTGCCAGAACCGAGTGTTGTCATCTCCTTTTGCCCTTGCCAACCTTACAGATCTGCTCATCCCACATTCTCCTAATAATTTCCCACCTTGGCACCGGTGTCTCCCCTGATGGGGTGGACATTGGCTTCCAGGCCCCAATTCAGGGCAGTGTTGCAGCCCCTGAGGATGGGTCTTCAATCCCAGGCCTGATTCAGTGCGGCTGTTTGTTGTCCTGGGGTGACTGTGTCAACGTGTGTCGGGGCTCTGCCCCCAGGTCGGCTTCTCCTACACCTCTGCCTTTCCCCTTCTCCGGCAGCCAGCACGACTTCCTCACTGCCGTCCTCTCTGGCTCAAGGGGCCTATAGTTACAGCATAGAGGGCACATCTACACGTTCATTAATGAACCTTAGATACTGTGCATTTAGTTTAGTATTTCCTTAATAAAACACTAACTAAATGCATAGTACCTAGATTTACTTTGCAGTAGCACTGGCAAATGGTTATTTAGCGATGCTTACTGCACATTAGCCTCATAACACTATGCAGTAGGCTACTAGCAGGTTTTTGCCATGACATGCTACTGCACAGTGTTTTTAGGGTAATGCACAGTAAGCGTCTCATGTAGACGCGCCCACTGAGTCTGAAGTGACTTTATGCAGAACGCACCTCCCCTACACACGTTTTGTCCAGATGAGCCTGGAGGCTCGGTGTGGTTGTTGCTTCCCCTCCTGGGGTGTGAAGCCTTCCAGGAGTAGCTGGAGGACACCTCGCTGAAGCTGTGGTCCTTAGCACTTGCTTTGGTCTAAGGGAAGGCTCGTAGGCTGCTTGCTATTCTGCAGCCCAAGCAACGAGGGAGTGCTGCAGCTCGCGGGAGCGTGCGTGGGCAGCGAGCACTGTGGCCTTCCAAAGAGCGTGGAGTATTCCTGTGGCCAGACGCAAGAGACGTCGCTCGGTCGGCACTGCTGGATGTGTGCCCAGAACAGACACCCGGCACCGCGGCCTGCTGAGGCCGGAGGCTGGCTGCTCTGCAGGGAGGGGTGCCCACGATGGAGCAGCGCCGGCAGGGCTGTGGGATCGTTTGTGAAACCTATTTGCATGTGCTGATGCCATCCAGTGAGTGCACCTTACTAAGGGCCGCGTCAAACCCCGTGCTCTTGCTGTCGCTGTGCAGTCACTCAAGCTGTGCGCTCGGCCCGTGCAGTAGTTGCCTCATGTTCCAGACTCTGGGGCTTTCCCCAAGCAAAGGAAAGAGCAGATGGACCCGGGAGAGACCCCACACCTGTTCCTTTTAGTCCAGGACACGGTGTCCTCCGTCGGACCCCAGAGCAGAGGGGTGTGTTCTCCCTATGCACGCATGCATCGTGAGTTTGCACTGTGGCATCAGTCACCAACATCTAAGTTTTCTGCAGATCTGAAAGATAAACTGCCCCCGTCTGCCCCGCCTGGTGCAGTCGAGTCTTCCTCTACCTGTTGTTTGCGCCGTGGTAGTGCTGGGCACAGTACTAACCGCTACAGGTGCAGGCACTCCCTGCAAAGCTTGGAGTCGAATGGCGGTGACCGATGATAACAGATGAACCCAGAGGCATGCTGGGATGTCACTGACATCTCCTGTGCTGTCCGCATTGCAGGACTCTGCAGGGAATGAGGCTGCTCATCGTGGCCACAGCTGAGAGCTACCGTACCGCTTGGTGCGTGCAGTGCCGTTCCCAAGGGAACCGGAGGAGTACCAAGGGCCTCTGGTCTGTGCCGGGGTGGGAAGGACCTGGAGGGGCTCAGGACTTCTTGTCTCGGTTCCCTCCACCGTGTCAGGAAAGTGCGTTTGAAAGAAACCTGGGAATTAGGCAAAAGTCTGCTGATTGCTGTGGCCTGCGGTCGGGATTCTCCAGCCACGGCGGGCAAGTGCCTGTGCCATAAGTCCTGTTTCTCAGTTTACTGGATCTCCTGACTCGGGCTTGGGGCAAGACTTCATTGAGACCCTAAGATTTGGGGGCCAAGAGTTTGGCTTCTGGATGCTGAGATCACTCGACTGAAGGTGTTCTCCGGGCACCGAGACGGCACTACTAGAAAGCAGCCGGGACAGGTCCGCTCAAGGAGCTGGGCGAGGCATGCACCGCGCGATACGGCAGGGAGCAGAGCCCTGGAGAGCCTGGGCTGCGTTGATTCCCGTAGGGGTGATGGTTGAAGCCGTGCTGGTCTAGGGACACCGGGCAGACGAGGTTCTTTGGGTGAATCCCATCTAATAAAAGATCACCTGATTTACCCAAAGAGCCTCAATTCCCAAGTGCAGCCGGAGCTGGCGTGCGCCGGTGGGGCCCGTTTGTCTTCCAGCTCCAAGGAAAGGGCTGGCAGCCGTCGCTCCCCCCGCGGGAGAAGATATTATTTGGGGGGGCTGTACATGGCAGGGCGGAGGAGCGTTTGCCCCGGCCGTCTGCCGCCTATGCTTGTGGCAGACACGGTTTTGAAAGGCTTTTCCCATGTTTCTTCTCTTTCCCACCGTAACTTCCTCTGCCAGGGGACTGTGATGTTGCCCGAGCAAACGTGCTGGGCGGAGAGCACCCTTGCGAGATGTTTTTGCATAAGGCGGCATTCCCTACAGCCGCAGCATCGCTCCAGCGAGGAAGGGGGAGGGCGCAGGACTAAGAAGGGGAAACCCAGCCAGGCGCCGTACCGGCGTTCACAGGCGTCGTGAATCGGCGCGCTCCGTTCCCTGGTCGCTGCGGTGCTCGCAGGACGTGGCAGGGGCAGCC
>NW_005842737.1:330685-345271 GCF_000455745.1 Alligator sinensis
CTGTGCGCGTCGGTGCCCGCGGGACTGGGCGGGGCCGACCGGCCGCGCTGCCGTTTCCACCTCGCAAGCGGAGAGGATTGTCCGTCCTACTTCCCGAATCGTGTTTCTCTCTTTTGAGGTTTTTGCAATGACACTCGACTGGAATTGCAAGTGCAGAAGGTGATTTTTTTCGAGCAGGTTTACATGCATTTTAGCTCTAAGCTGATAACAAGATTAATTGGGCTTAATCAACTCTGCTTCATTAACAGTCTCCCTGAGCTACAACGAAGTGGGACTCTTGTGTGCCATTTGCAAGTCACATAAGCAGGCCTTAAAAATGTCATATTCCTCCTTTGACATTGATATCTGAGAGACGGTTCTCAGAATCATTATCAATTTGTCACTTGTGAACGAGATTTCCGCTCTCAAGGCAACCAAACAAGATACCATCAGTGCTCCTCTACTCCTTCGGATGTTCAGGATCTGCCGCTCGGCCGCCGTCAGGCTGGAGAGCAGCGAGCGCGTGCAGGTGCCCGTTCGGGTGCAGCTGGGGAGGGGCGGCCAGGCGCGTTTCGGGACAGGGCGCTTCGCGATGGCAGCGGGGAAGCTGTTGCTGGCTTGGATTGACTTGGCTGGATTCGTGAGCCTTGTTCCTTCTCCGAGGGGGAGGAGAAAGAGCGTGTTCGACTAGCACAGAAAATTGCCGCCATCTGGTCAGCCTATTCCTGACAGCTTGGTCGGCATGGCTTCATCTCTCGGACTCCTTGCAGGAGACGCGTTTCTCTCAGTGCAGCCTCTCTCTTCTTCAGGGAAATATTTTCCTGTGGAAGAAACGCATTGGTCTTTACCTTGTACTATAACCCAGTCTCTCTTTCTCTGGGCCTCCTCTTCCAGCAGTGCATCCCATGCTCGTGCTGCTTCTGGAGGGGAAAATTCAAGATCCATCTATTTAAACGAGGCGCTGAGGGAGATTTCTTGGGAAGGGTTTTCACTGGGACTTATGCTCCTAGACCAGTGGTTGTCAGCCTGTCTGGCCTCGAGGCCCCCTCCACAGCTTGTATGAGCCGAGCGGCACCCCACTACCGTGTGTATGTCCGGGCAGTGGGGTGGGGGTATGTCCAGGCAGGGGCAAGCCGGAGCCCGCGCTTCTCCGCTTGTCTCCTCACCCCTTCAAAGGATGTCGCAGCACCCCAGGATGCCGTGGTGCCTGGGTTGCAATCGCTGTCCTACTTTCTTGTGCATTTCTCCCCTTATCTACCTCTGTCTGCACTTGCAGCAGACAGGTCTGCCTCTAAGGTTTGCATCCAAAAATAGGTGTGTTGACACTTTGAACGGTTTCAAGGGCAACCTTTTAAGGGGGAGAGAGGGTTCATTTTGCTGCTTGCCAGCTTCCCTCCTCCGGGCTTGTTCTAGCAAGCGGACGTCTCTGAACTCAATGTCATTGTCCGCCGGTGCCGTGGAAAGTATTGGATCGACACCCGTGCCTGGTCTCAGGTGCTGCCCGCTCTTCTCCTGGTGCGTCTGACAGCTGTGCTTTCAGGGCAGTCACGGTCTCTCTGTCTTGGCAGTTTGATCTCGGTCACTGCCTTGCAGCCTGTGATTAACTTTTGCTGTCATTTGCCTTTGCTGCCAAACGTCCTTGGTGGAAGCAGCAGCTGGTACAGACGCAGACGCCAGGCTGGTATCTGGCTCCACCGGACCGTCTCCTCGTGAGCCCGCGCCAGCTCCTTGCTGCAGCCGTGATTTCCCCTGGTGCCTTCGAGGATACGGACGCCCCAGCTTCAGCTGTGCCAAATTGTGCTCTTCTTTTAGCATCCGCCCCGCGCGGCCCTACGACTCGGCTTCTGCCCCTCGCCGGCTGGACTGCCCCATCCTGCCCTGCTGCAACGTGCCCGTGGGCATACTTATTTCTGGTCATGTACTGTCTTTCTGCTCGTTTTTGCCTTTTTGTACATTCACAGGCTCGTAATCGACTGAGAGCCTTTCCAGTTGACCTTTTAAATCTTTGTCTTAAGGGAGCCCGTCTTTGCCCCGTGCTCCTTGCTTTGTCCTTCCAGCTATCGTAACTCCTAGTGTAGTTTTCACTTAACAGAGCTGGGTTCTCGCGTAGGCAAACCGGTGACAAGTCTGATTCATCTGCCTGGGGGAGCCCGGGGGAGACGTACTTTGTCATCTAACTCTGCGGCAATAGCCTCTTCTACCGTTTCTCACACAGCCTCCCAGCGATCCCCTGGGGTCGGTCGTATGGCGCTGGGAGGAGGCCTGGGTCTAAGCCTGGCAGCAGGTGACATTTTTGCTTCCCTTGGCCGGGTCCGTTGGCTGAGCAGCGCAGATGTGGGGATGCCTCTGCTGCAGAGGACTGGATGGTGGAGGTGAAGGGGGCACTCTTGCAACCAAAGATCTTGGGCACCCAGGAGCCATCCCCTTGCTGTCCCCAGGAAGCCCAAGACCCGCTCGGGCCTTGCTTGGTTCCTAAAGCACTTGTTGGTCACTTTTTGCTTCGGGTGAGATCTGCTGGCTGTTCCTCTCGGGGCTCTTCAGCCACATCCTCGCACAGCTGGGCCACGTGTCCTCCACCTGATTTATCCGCTGGGGGGTTGCGATGCCCTCGATGCATGCTTGTTGTTCCTGAGAGCCTGTGGCATGACCAAGCTAGCTTGCAAATCGCCTCGCCAGTGGTCGTTGCAGGAGTAGTACCAGGGCACCCGCTTTCCCCGTCCGGGGGCTCTGCCTGTAGGTGCGGTGTCCCTGATGGCCGTGCATAGAAGTCGGGTCGGAAGGGACCTTGTAGATCTTCTAGTCCGACCCCCTGCCCTGGGCAGGAGAGAAAACTGGGCTCAAATGACCCCAGCTAGGTAATCATCCAGCCTCCTCTTAAAGGCCCCCAGGGTAGGAGCCAGCACCACTGCCCTTGGGAGTTGACAAGAGGGGAGTTCCCCAGCCTGTAGGTATGCTGCTGGTTCTTCCTCCTCAGGTGCAGCACCTTGCACTTGTCAGTGTTGAAACCCGTCCTGTTCTCATCCGCCCACCCCTGTAACCTGTCCAGGTCCAGCTGTAGCCTGTCCCTCCCTTCTAGTGTGCCCACCTCACCCCAAGTCTTGGTGTCATCTGTGAATTTGAACAGGGTGCTTTTCATCCCCTCGTCCAAGTCGCTAATAAAGAAATTGACCCGTGCGGGCGCGAGGACCGAGCCCTGGGGGACCCCACTGCCCACGTCCCTCCAGGTCAAATATAACCCGTCCACCAGCACTCTCTGGGTGCGGCCCCTCAGCCAATTTGCAATCCCTTGGCCCTAGCAGAAGGCAAATGCATCCGGGTGGGGGGCGAGGGGAGGGCCTGCCAGCGAGGACTGTTGCACCCTTGCAGCGCAGCTTAGAGTTGCTCGTGCCCGTCGCGGCACCGCCTCGGCCATCACCGTCGTGCCACGCAGCCAGGGAATGGACTCGAAGGAACTCGGCCCTTGAGGGGACACGTGTGACGCTTGAATCACCTTGTAGGTGATTCAAAGAGATGAAATCTTGCAGGCTGGGGGTGCCTGTGCTCCCTGAGCCAGGCTGCTGGAGTTTCCCCTGCTAGGATCAGCGGGGAGGCGCCTCCGCAGCATCCCTTTGGCCGGTGCCACTGTCGAGACTGGCAGAGCCTGGCGCCCCACGGACACGTGCACAGAGGCTGCTCCAGCCTCGGTCTTACAGCTCCATGTGACAGCAGCATTCGGTCGTGCTTCTGGCTTTGGTGGTGTCCGCCGTCTCCCCCAGGCGGGGATCCTCCCAGCGCAGGGCTGCGAAGACGATGTCGATGGGATGCAGGCAAGGGCACCGGCCAAAGCCCGTCCTCCTCGCCATACCTTGGAGTGATAAAGGAGCCAAGGGGCAGTTGTGGACAGCAGCTTTATGCCGGGCCAGTTCATGCAGGTCTGTGTCAGGCTGAGATCCTCCTTCCCGTAGCCATTGCCCCTGCCCCGCTGTCTGGAGCGAGCCTGTCTGCGCCGGAGAGGCAAGAGGCTTATGCAGCCAGGGCTGGCCCCTCCCCATCCTGGATCTGGCATAGAGGCAGCCCCGTGGAGCCCCGTGCACCTGTTTGCACGTTGGTGTCTAGGCCCGGCGCACACTTTGGGAGTGCAGATCTGCATCCTCAAACTCCTCCGCGCGTGGTCGAGGGCGGGGTGGCCTCCTCAACACACCCAGAGGAACGCAAGGTTGTCTTCAGGAGGAAAGACAGTGAACATTGACGTAGTTTTGCCAACAAACAGCTTGCAGGTTGTTAGCCGTCAGGCCTGGGGGTTCGGAGACGAGCAGGGAGCACATGCACAGCCCCGGGGGCACGGCTGCCAGAAGTCCCCCGGAGCGGGTAGGACTCGGGCACGCATCTGGGATGGGGAGCTTGCAGAGGGGCTCTTTGAAGGAAGCCGGTCCCAGGGCATCGTCCCGGTGAGCCCGTCACACCAGCGCGTGTGCTCCGCGTGCTGCAGCTGGAGTTGAGTGGGAAGAGCTTGCACTGCTTGTTTCAGAGGCAGAGCGTGATACAACCAGACGAGTGTCGCACTGGAGCCGTCATCCGTCTCCATCTGTCTCCCTGTGTTTTGCAGCCGGTGGCGAGGGACTGAAAGGAGCCGGCATTTCCATATGTCGGCACCGTTCCTGCCTTTCAAACTGTCACCCGTGGGCTGCTCTCCCACGCGGGGTGGCTGCAGGCATGTCGGTGAGCATGCAAGGGGGAAGGTGATCTCGGCTGTTCGGTAGCCCCTGCTTTGTATTGAAGCCACACGTGAACGGCGCCAAGCGGCACGGCTGCCGCACCAGTGTCATCTGTGCTGTGCCCCTGCCTTCCCTCATCCTCTCCCTTTCTGCGGCAGGTCCCTCCGGCCTGCGCTGAGCTTGGAGGCTGCTTGGGCAGGGAGCAGGTGCCCCGGGAGCGTCCAGGTGCCAGCCAGCGCTAGCGCTAGCGCTGGGGAAACAAAGTCCCGATAGAAAAGCACCGAGCGCGGAGTAAGAGCTGGGCGGGTGAGGAGTGGGGTGAGCCCTTGCCTGGGAGCACTCACAATGTAAACGGATCGACTCAGTGAATAACTTGGTCTCGATCAGGAGTCGCTGGCTGGAGACGTGTGATGTCCCCATGGAGGTGCCTGCCAAGCAGAACTCCCAGCCTGGGGATTTGTCCATTTTTGTGTTTTTTTTAATTAAGTTTTGAAATGTTTTGTGAACTCGGCCCTGCCGCGGGTCCCCGACATGGCCAATCTTTGCATTTTCAGGTGTCGTGACGTCAGCAAGGCCGGCCGCGTCCTGAGTAGCTGCGGGGAGCTCCCGGGTCGCTCCTAGACACGATGCCGCGGCACTTGCAGGCAGACGGGCGTTACGGCAGCTCAGCCCCGTCTCCCTCCTGGCCCTGAACAGTTCCTCATGCTGAGGAGGAGCTTTGTGCTCCCCCCGGCCCATGGGTCCTCAAGGCTGGTTTATCGCTCTCCCCGCGCGAGATGCCACCTCTCGCACACAACGAGGTTGGGAACGAAGCTCAGGAGGTCACATCTAGTCCAACCTGCTCAAAGCAAGGCCAGCCCCAACTATATCATCCCAGCCAAGGCTTTGTCTTTAAAACCTCGGAGGACGGAGACTCCCCCACCGTTCTTGGGAGCCTGTTCCAGTGCTTCACCGCCCTCTCAATGGGAGAGTGTTTCCTAATATCCAACCTCAACTTCCCTTGCTGCAGCTTGAGCCCATTGCTCCTTCTGTCATCTGCCCCCACTGAGAACAGCCCATCTCCATCCTCTTTGCAACCACTCACCTTGCAGGGAGTTGAAGGCTGCTGTTAAATCCCGCTCAGTCTTCCCTGTGACTGAGGAGTCTCGGCGCCACGGGCTCTGAATTAGGACACCCCGGGACCCTTGAAGTCCTGGCAGGGTCCCGCAGCGCAGACAGAGGGGAGTGCTGGGACATCCCGTGGGCATTGCCAGTGGGGAAATTCCCAGCCCGCCGGCATGCAGGGGATGCATGCGTGTGGCAAGGGCCCTATGCCTGCTGAGCCAGCATCCTGGCAGAAAATATCCTGCTCTTCGGTGCTTCGGAGCCAGTTTGGCGTGTCTGTGCAGTGGACCCGCCAGTGTTGGCTCGGCCCGGCAGAGCCCGTGGTGGAGAGGGGTCAGGGCCCACCCCGCGTTTCAGGGGCTACGCACTGGGGTATCGGGAGGTCCGTGATGAATGGGGGAGCTCAGAGGTTGGGACCAGCGTGTGTCTTGGATGAGCGGTGACTGGGGCTCATAAACCCCTAGAGCCGCGGGGCTGGCAGGGAGCTGCAGGGTCGCATCCAGTCCACCCCATGAAGCAGGATCAGCCCAGACAAACCCCGTGTCCGACCTGGGAGCCACGTGACACAGTCGCCCTGACAGTCCCAGGCATCGCCCCTACCTCCGGGATACAGGGGGGCCGCAGATGCCAACGTCCCGGTGCCGTAAAAGGTGGTTAATAGATGCTCCGGAGAGCCCAGGCCAAGGCCGTGTCCCCACTGTGGAGGAAGGCAAACCCCCCAGTCCAGACCAGTCTGACTGTGGGTAAAATTCCTGCCTGACCCCAAGCACCCCGAGCAGAGGGGAAGGTCCTCTTGCCTTCGGGCTCAGCCGTCGTCTGCCAGGGTCTGAGGTGCGGGCTGAGAGCGTGCACGTGGGACAGGGATGGCCGGGAGCATCAGCCCCATGCACCCGCGTCCCGTTGGCTTCTGGTGCAGCCTCCTCAATTGCCAGTGGGACGCTGGTGCTTCAGGGTGTGCGTGGCTCCGTGTGGCGAGACAAGGGCAAGGCCAAGCCCCCCGGGCTGCCAGGCTCCGTGGAGGTGGCAGCTCGGGCATCTGCATGGGGCCAGGGGCCACTTGCTCAATGTTTGCTTTGGGATTGCTCTGTGAGCTCTTGGTGAAGGGAGAGGGGGGACCAGGAGGCTCGGGGTTGACCAGTGCCCGTCACCCACTGGAGGCGAGCCGGCCGGGGTCCGGTGGTGGGGTGGGGATGTCCTTGCAGGCCGCATCGGTCTCTGACCTTCAGCTGGAGCTGGTGTCCCATCATTTGCTTTTCTTTTTCATTTCCATTCATGCTCCACCTAGGCGAGCCATCCCATGGAGCAGGTAATTATGGTCTTTGCATTTTCCCCCCTCCACTGCGCCCGCTCTGCCCGTTGCCGTGTCCTCCCCGAGTGAGCGACGTGCGGATGTGGGGCTGGCTGCTCTTTCCTCCTCTTCTGTCCTTGGCTCCTTTCCTCACCCTGCCTGGACCGGGGTTGGGGAGGGTTGCAAGGGCCCCCCAAGTTCCCCTGTACCCTCGGCGATGTCCTTGGAGGTGCCAGCTGGGGACGTGCTGATGCTTCGCAGGAGGAGGGCAAGGATGCCGTGCTCTCAGGGAAGGCATGAACCAGGAGCACCCATGCCGACAGGTCTGTCTGTCCACCCCTGGGTGTGGAGAGCTGTGGTCGTGGGGGTGGGAAGGACGAAGGGCGGGGGAGCGGGGTACAAGCCACTCTGGGCCTCGTGCTCCAGCTCCAGGAAGCCTTGACACAGGAAGGACCAGGCTGGGCAAGACCCAAGCTCCGTCTGCCCCTGTCTCCCATCCCTGACCGTGCCCACTGTGCTTCCCCACAGCTTTAGTTATCGGCAGAGCTGGAAGCAAACCTGGGTGTCATGGCCCTTTGCTTTCCCCTGCGGGAGCCTGTTCCAGCTGCTTATCACTTTCCAAAGCCGGCTACTTTGCCCATGCTGGAGCATCCTACAGCCACTCCATGCCTGGAGCAGGGACGTGATGCGTAGCACAGACCACCCTGGCATTGTGGACATAACCTTGCTGCCGTGCTTCAAAGTCCAGCCCAGGTTCACCGCGCTGCACACCTCTAAGTGGTCTCAGATTGCCCGCACCCAGCAGAGACCATCATTGCTGCGGCATGTGAGTCCCCTGAAAAGTGTCGGTGGGGACCCTGCCCCAGCCCGGCGCGGCCCCCACGTGCAGGCTGGGCTGCCGTGCACCGTCCTTGTGAAGCCCCCAAATGCTTTCTGGCCCAGGGCTGAGTGCGATACTCCCATCGGTGGCAGCGGGCAGCTGCTGTGGCACGAGGCGTGGACCTGAGACCAGGGGCCACTCCTGTGCGCCCAGCACCCTCCATGGTGGCCTGAAGGGGAGAAGAGCCGGGGGTGGCCAGGGGTAGGGAGGGGGTGGGGGTCAAGGGCAGGGCGAGGGGCCTCGCTCAAGTGCTGGGAAGGGTCAAGGTGAAGTTGGCGGCGAGGGACTGCAATGGACTCGAGCTGCAACAAGTGACCAGCTGATGTTGGGTGCATTTTCATGACGGTGCCTCCCAGATATCGGTGTGACCTTCCACCAAACTTCAACCCCTTCAACAGGGCTCGGGGTTGCCTTTGGGCGCGTGTAGCTGCCATGCGTTGGTTTTCTGAGCAGCGTTTCCCTTATGCACGGGGCAGCTGTGTTGTCTGGAGCTTAAAAGACCAAATCAGGCTGAGGCCGGCGCTGAGCATGGAAACTTCCCCTGAAATATCCTCACAGCCGGTGCAGCCGTGGTGGGGAGACCCGCGTGTGGACGCAGAGGAGGGCTTCGGCCACTCCTGGAAGTAGCATGGTCGTGGGCACCGAAACCTGCCTCTGGTTGCCTTGGGTAGTGTCCACTTGAGGGGGCTTTGCCAGCACTGCTGTAGCTGCTGGGGACCTTCTCGTGCAGACAAGTTATGGGGCCGCCCCACCTGCATTTAAAAGTTGAGAGTGGATGTGCGCGGCCTGAGCTGCCGGCAGAGGGGAGCTGGGACAGTGCCAAGCTCGGTGCTGTATGAACAGGCTCAGCCCTACTGTAGGGAGGCGTCTGCTTGTGGCCCACGAAAGCCCCTGCCCAAAGTCTCCGGTGTCTGTGCACGTGCTGGTCTGGGCCAGCGGCCTGCCAGCAGCAACTTCCCCTGGCTCGCTGGACCGAGAACTGGCATTGTGAAAGAGACAGGAGCGTTTGATATGCTTGTTGCATCCCGGCATCCCTGTGTCGTCTCCCCTCATACCAGTTGCTCTCCAGACAGCCCTGGTCTTTCCACTCTCCCCTTGCTAGCAGCCTCTGTCCAGGCCTTTCCTGGGGCAGCTGCCCACCTCGGGATGGGAGCCCCCGTTCTGCTGTCTGCCTCGTGCGATGGGGCGGCCAGGTGGCTCGCGTGATGGCGCTTATCCCTATGGTCCATGCTTTGCATCCTCTCCTGCCGCGGCTGTGCGGGGAGGCCAGTGCTGCTGGCACGTGGGCTGTCCGTGCGGGGCTCAGTGAGACGCGCTCGGTTTGACTCGTGCATAGCGGGCAGCACTGCATCCTGCCTCTCCTCGTGAGGCTTGTGCCTCTAGCGGGGCTGTGTCCTGCTGCTGTTCCCCACAGGCTTGTCTGGTCCTGGTCTTCCCTTGCTTTGAGACGGAGTGAGCGTCCCAAACAGGCATGGGGTAGAAAAGTGGCCAGCGAGGGAGAAGGGCTTAATGAGCCCCTGGTTTCCTGGCCAACCGTGGCTGTGGGCTTCACATCGACTCGGTACCAGTTTATTCTGATTGTGACTGGTTCTGATTGTAGAAATCACCTTCATTAAAGACACAGAACAAGATGGAAAAGTAGTTGCAGCATCAAGGAAAGTTTCGGCGTAGCAGCCTCCTTTGAGTCCCTCTCGTTAGCAGGGACCCCTGCGTAGGACAGCACCTTTGGTGTTCACTCACTTTTAGGAGAGAGGAAGCTGAGATGGGCTAGAGCTTCTCACTGACGTTGGATCCCTTTTCTTTAAGAGAAAACGAAGCAAAGGGGAGAGAGGAGAAGAGCAGAGGTGGGAAATGCAACTGTTGCTGGTGGTGACTTACTTTCCACAGTTGCAGCGTGCGGTCTGCTGTCGCGCCCGGCCCAGCAAACCTGTTCGGGTTGCAGGTTGCATGCAACGTTTTCTGCTCGCCGTCACTCAGCTCAAGAGCTAAGAGTAGCATTGCAAGGAGGGGCCTGTACGGGCTGGCTGAGCCCGAGCAAAGGGAAGACACGTGTCTCACGGGAGCAGGGATTAACAGCAAGCACTCGTGCCTTGCCCCTGGGTGCATCTGCCAGAGGTGCAGCAACATCTGGGGTGCTCTGGCCTGGCCTGTGCAGGAGGTCCCTGAGGATCGGGGCAATGAAGGCTGGCCGTGGCACAGGGGCTGGGTCTTGGGAAGCAGCTGCACGGCTCTTTGCACCAAAGCCACCCCATTTGCACCAGGCTTTGTTCACCTCCAGCTTCTGCTGACTGAGCAGCTGCCTTGCCAGCCCGAGCTGGCTGTTGTATGGTGGGTGATGTCGAGTCCAGGCCTCTGCGCAGCAGCGCTTTGTTCTCTCCTGCTGTGCTGCAGGCCCCGTGCAGGCAACAGAGGCTGCGACGCTGCAGTGCTGGGCCAGGCAGGGGTCTGCCCCGCGCGGTACCTGCCTTGCAGGAGGGCCCGGGCGTCGAGGGCCAGGAGGTGAGTCAGGAGCTGCTTGCACGGCACCTCCTGCGGAGCCAGCTCCCGCCTGGGCCTGGCTTGGCTCCGCGGTGCTGCTGCCGCAGCGCGTTTCTCTGCCCTGGCTGGGCCGGCTCCGTGGCCTCCCAGGAGTCGGCTGCGGGGGCGGCTGCTAATCACAAATGAATCCTTCCTTTCATCGGCTCCGGTCCCGCGCTCGCTTTGTGTGTGGGCGTTCCTGTCTCGGGGAAATTGGATTGTGGGTTGATGAAGCGGAGCCCGCGGGAGGTGCGGCCAGCGCTGCCCTGGTGCTCGGGTGGACCCTGCAGATGGGCTTTGGGGGGCTCAGCAGCTGCTGCCCCAGTGTCCCTCTGCCCAGGAGGGGATGCGAGGCCCAGGGAGGCTGGGGAAGGTGGGCAGTGACCGGCCTCATAGAGTTTTCCAGGGTCTGGCTGCTATTACTTCCTCTGTTCGTTGCACACCCACATTCCCGCATCTCTTTCTTCAGTTAGAAATCCCACCCGAGCCTCCTGGCACCAGCCTGTGGCTTCCCTGTCCCCATGTGGGAATTGAGGGAAATCTTCCTGTCTCTGCTGCAAGGGGCTGTGCTGCCCCGTGCCTCGCCGGGTCAGACCCGGTGCCAATAGCGAGCCGCCAGCCAGTGCCCGGGCAGCGGGCAGTGCACCCACCCTGATGCCAGACCTGGGCATGGCGTGGAGGGTCCCTGAAGGACGTCTCTTCCCGGTGCCGTGACCCTTCTGTGCCAGGGGAAGGAGGAGAGCGGCACCATCCTCCACCGAGCGAACAGCTCCTGGGTCTTGGGGAAACACCAGGATCCTCCGGTGCTTTGGTGGGAGATGCCTGCAGCTGGCTGCACATCGTGGTCCTATGTCTGGGAGGGATGCTGGGGCCCTGGGCTGCCCTTTGGCTCTTACTTCCTCACCCAGCAGGCTCCCGGGCCAGTGCTGGGAGGTTTCCTTCTCTACCAGGAGCATTGGGCACCTCCTTGGCAAGAGCTGCTGTTACAGGAGGGCAGGGACTGCGTTCTGCCCTTGGGGGTTCCCCCAAACCCTTGGATCGGGGCACCCCTGGGTGGAGAGAGGGAGAGCCTGAGAGACAGGGGTTTCCCCTCCGCTCACACAGGTTTGTCCAGGTGGCAGCGGCACACGCTCCTAGACTATCACTGATTTATCCTAAGACCTTATGTGCATCAACACCCCCAGGCCTGTCGCCCTTCCTTATCACTCATCCTCCTCGTCACGCGCCTTCCCCATCTTCTCCCCTGCACTCGGCGACAGTGCTGGTGCTTTGATGCAATGTGCAGCTGCTTGCTCAGCTTGAACCAGACCGTGGCCTTGCCACACCTCGCGGGAGGAGACGCTGGCATGTTGTGGTCACCGAGCACGGGGTGCATGCGGTCGCCCTTGGAGGCCTGACTTCGGTTTCCGGTGTGTTCGTCCTGGCTGGGACCCTGCCTCCCGGCTGACCCGTCTGTCCCAAGCTTCCGGGCGGGCGCCGTGCCTGGTCTGACGGCGTCACCGGCTGTCGCAGCTTGGTCACAAATTGTCAGGCTTGACATCCGGTCGGATGCAGGCCACGCATCTGACTGTCTTCCCTGGCGGGTGCTCTCGATTCTCAACGTGCCGAGGGAAGCGGGGCCGCCGTCTTCGCCTGGGGGTTATAAATTGTACGAGGGCTCCTGACCCGTCTCCTGCCTCGCTGGCTCCTGTGTTTGGTTTGGCTCTGTGGCTCGGCCCGGTTTGGCTCAGCCCTGAGTGTGGCCGCGGCTGCTGGAGGGGTGTTAGAGGTGGTGGTGAGCCGGGCAGCCCCGTATGACCCTGGCGTGAGTGACGTGCAGGAGAGGGATTCCTCCCCCTTAGGCTGCTTGCGGCTCTGGGCTTCCCCCGCGGCCCTTGCTGCTGAATGGCACCGAGGGTTTCCTAATCCATCTCTTTAAAAGCCCTTTCTCAGCTGGCGCCGCATGTAGGAGCTGCGATTGCCGGTGCCGGAGCTGCCAACACTCTCTGCTCAACAAGGGCTTAGCAAATCGCATCAGCCTGTTAGACCCTCCCAGATGCTTTCTTGCTTTCTGTTGATGAGGCGCTTGAGCCGCCTGCATGGAGTTAATGCAGTAAAGCGTGTCGCGGTGTTTCCGTGGAAAGGGATTTCCCGAACTCAGGGGCTTTGCGTGCCCGGGCTCATCCCCAGCCGGGAGGTGGGAAAGCCAGGTGGGCGGTGGAGCGAGGACAGCAGGTGAGCTGATGCTCCTGCAGCTTTCTCTGCCTCGCTGCTGAGCAGCGCTGTTCTCGGTGGGCAGGACGCTGAGCCCTCGGCACGCGCCTTGAGTTCAGGACTCCGGTCCGCAACAGCCGAGGCAGGCGCAGACACGCTGCACTGCCTCACGCCACCGAACTGGCCGAGGCTGCCTAAAGCATATGGTCCAAGACGCAAATAAATGTCCCCACCGCGCAGCAGCCCCTCACACCAGTCACACCAGCCCCTTTACAAAGATATGCAAACAGTAATGAGACCAGAGGAAGAAAGGCCTCATGCTGAGGAGGAACTGGGCACCAGGCCGTGGGTGCACAGAGTCGCTCCGTGTCCATGCCGCGCAGTTATGTCTGTGCCGTGCCCACAGGAGATGGGCCTGTCCTGTCCCCTGCCCCTGGGAGGCCTGTCCAGAGGCAGCCTCAGGGGCTGGTGCAGGGTCACCGCTTTGCTACGGGGCAGAGCAGGAGCTCGGGGCTGCTGGCACATGGGCGGCAGTGGGAAGACAACAAGGCATCAAGTGGCCTCGGGGCAGCACAGAGAGGAGCTCCACATGCATGGGAGGAGGAGGCAGAGCCTGGCTCAGGCTGGGGAGCAAGATTGCACCTGGCTCCGGTTGTGGAGGGTGGTATCCGGCGGCTGTGCTGTTCCTCTGGAAGTACTGTTTGTGCCTGGGACCAGAGCCTGAGGAAATTAGCTCCTGCCGACGAGGCCCTTCGCCTTGGCGTGAAAAGCTGTGCTGTGTCCAGCGAGGGCAGTTGTCCTCCCAGACCAGTGAAGGCCTCCCGATATCCGCAGCCCAGACCGTGGGTGCCTTGATGAGCCAAGCCTGGAAGTGGTGGCCGTGATCTGGGGAAGGACGGGTCCCCTGCTTCGCGGAGGGCAGAGTAGCCGCCCTGTGCTCGTGGGGGCTTCCCGAGCACCGATGCTCATGCCGGGTGCACCACAGCATTGCAGCTGGAGAAGCCGGTGTCCTGGCACGATCTTGCACGACTGGGCCACCTAACATAGCACCACCGCGGTACGTGGTGGAGGGGCACGCTACTTGCCCCTGGGACTGTGCCTATGTGGTGACTGGCCTGGGGCAGTAGGTTTGCCTGGCTGGGATCGCAGATGTCCCTGGCCAGCATCTGCAGGCTCGCTCAGGCCTGCGAGGTTTGATCCCGTGGTGTGTGGCGAGCCCAGGACGGGTGTCTGGACAGCTGGCCAGTGCAGCATTGAAAGCGGAGGCGCAGGATCGGGCCTCTCTGAATGAGGCACCGTTTACTCTAACGCCAGCTATGAATGGTGCGGGGAGGGTCCACAGGTCAGGGGCTGCCCTTGTGCTGGCTGCAAGCAGCTTAGCACCCAGCACGGGGGTCCCCGCAGCCCGACCTGGACTATGGTGAGGCAGGCAGGCGGTTCGGGCAGGACCGGGGGCCGAGCATTGCTAACAGAGCAGTTCGCACCGTCCCCTGTCGCTCCTTCGGGTGAGACGTGACAGCTTGCAGGGAGGTGGGAAGGAAGCTCTCGTGGCCGTGAAACTGCCTCTGCAGCTGCTTGGAGAGGCTCAGCCCGCCTGGTCCTTCCCCTTGCACACCGGGGTTTGGTGCTGGGTGCCTGAAAAAACCCGCACGTGGAGAGGGCGCCTCAGGGCTGCCGTGCTGATGAGGCTCGGTAACGATGCTCGCCGGTCCCTAGCCTCTCAGCTGGATGCTTCCTTGGGAAGGAAGTTTCTGCGGCCAGGGCTGGCAGAGCAGCCCATAGCGGTAGCTCAGCGAGATAAATGCAGACTAGAAATGAGGTGCAGACAGCAAGGGTCACTGCCCATCAGGACAGGGCTGTGCCGGGCTCTCCGCGCGGGGAATCGCTGGCTCTCAGCTGGGCACTCACCTGGAAGAGAAGCTCCTGCCCCA
>NW_005842737.1:345300-367518 GCF_000455745.1 Alligator sinensis
ATCAATCCTGCGGCTCTTGACCTTGCACATGTTGCTTTAACCCCGTCGCTGATTCACCCCCCGTGTCCTGGGAGCCCTGTGTGGGCCTCACCTCCGCGCGGGCTGGGCTGTCTCCAGCCCGCTCCCAGCACACGACTGCGGCTTGCCGGCCAGGGGCTCTGCAGGGCTGCGCTCGTCTGCAGCTCGAGGGCCAGCTGCTTGGATCGTGTTGGCTGTACATGGGCTTCCAAGTGTAGGAGGGTAAATATAAAGCACATGCTGACCCTCTTGCACCTAACGTAACCTCCGTGTGCGTGGAGCCGAGGGATGCGGGTTGGGGCCCGCGAGCGCAGAGAGGAGCTGTGCCCGTCAGCGCCTTGCTCTGCGCTGCCAGGCCGCCGCGCTGCGCTGCCTGCGGTTCCAAATCTGCTCGTTTGGATCCAGGGCATTAATGAACTGCTAAGGCTGAAAAGTCCTCATTAACTTTTCGGGAATAAATTAATTCCCTTCTTCCCCCAGCCCAGCTGAGCTGACTTTGATTGGCACCAGTTTTACATATAAATGTGTAATTAAAGAGAGGATGATTACACAATCAGCTCCACAGCTGGAGCCAGGGAGGGGGTTGGAGGCGCTCGCGGAGCTGGGATCCCTGTGCCCAGGGCCGAGGACTCTTCGCTCAGACGCTTGAGAGACCCCAGCTGGGAGCAGGACCCCTGGAGCTGAGCCCCATGCAGCCTCTGGCCCCACAGGCTGGCGGAGCGGAGGGGAAGCATCATTATCTCCCCGTGGAGTGGGAAACTGAGGCCCAGCACTGGTGAGGGGGAGCTGCCTCGGAGCTCAGTGCTGGAGCCAGATCTGACCTTTCCGCCCTGTGCATGATCCCCAAGCGCCGCTGGTGGCATTTCCCCACCTGTGCTGAGGCAGGACCCTTGCTTGGGAGCACCGTCCAACCCCGAAGCAGCGTGACTGGTTTCGGTCAGGAGGGTGATGTTCCCGCTCTGGTCCCGGGGCTGATGCTGCATTGGAGCTTCTGGGTCTTGCAGGGTTTCCCTGGGTGCTTTGGAGGGAGGATGGTGTTTGAGCTGTATCTATGCGAGTGAAGGCAGATGAGAGGAAGGCGCTGGTTCGGGATGGGATGCACCGCACACGCTGGTGTGACGGAGGTCCAAGAACTGTTACAGAGTGGAGGCGTCTCCTTGAGGCTTTCCCACCCTGCCTCCACCACGGGTGTCTAGGTCCCCTCACGCCCTGTGATCCTACCTGTGCCCATGTACATCTGCCTGAGCTCTCTCTTGTGATGGCCCCAGACCGTGCTGGGCTGAGGACTGCGTCCTTGTGCCGGTTGCACTCAGATCTCTGCCGTGGCCTCTGTAACAGCCCTCGGGTGAGCTCCATCTGCTCCTGGAGGCTTGTCAGATCCCTGGGTCTCAAGCGTAATTGCTTTCACTCGCCTGCTGCAGAAGCTGCACCGTTCATCTCGGCTCTGCCGGTGACAGATGGCTTGAGCAAGAGTGGTCTCTGCTCCCCCCGCTTTCTCCCCCTACTCTGGGTTCCTGTCCCAAAACAGTCGCATTTCCTCCAGGGCTGGCTCTGAGCTGCCCAGCTCCTGACCATCATTCTGGGCGAACCTGGTGCTCTCCCCTTCTGTGTCCGAGCAGCCCCCCAGCACCTCTGTGGCAGGTGTCCGGAGCCAGAGAGCAGGGAAGAAGGGGCATCGCATGCAGGAATCCCATTACACAGCTAAGGATCAATCCCAGATCCCTGGAGTCCTAGCACCATGCTCGTACCGTAGGGTCATCCTTGCATCTGGTGGCTTTTGTGGGCTCTGAGAGCATCTCCTCCCCTTGGGGCTGTGAGGTGGCCGGAGGGTTTCTCCTGATGGGTTGGTTTGATCCCAAGGGTCTTTTGTGCATCTTCCCCTCCTCTGCAGCCACTTTTCTCAAGGCCTGCCTGGCCCTTTGATCTCCATGTGCATGTGCCTTTCCTGGCTCATCCATCCCGTGGCTGCTGGCCCCACGACCTCCTCAGTCTTTGACTCCAGGGCTCCCATTGCCCTCAGGACCTTCTTGCCCCCATCGCTACTGGCTGCTCTGGCGTGGTGTTTGTGTTTGACTGTCAATACGAGCGGTGATAGTGTCGTGTTTGTTCGTCTGCGTGTAGAAGCAGTTGCTTAGGGAAGGACACAGGGCACCATGTTACCGACATTTGGAGGCGATAAGCTGGGGCCTGGGAATGCAGTAGGGACAAAAACCAGTCCAGCGGGGCCCAGGAAACTGGGGCATGAGCAGGAAGTAGTTTGGCCCAGCGAAAAACAGTTAAAGAGCATCTCTGGAGAGCTGCTCTTGAGCCTCCGGTTCCTCTTGGGTCAGGAGCTGGTTCGCACCAAGCCGGGCCCCATAGTCCTGGGCTCTGACCGGCGCTTCCTTCTTGGCATCGGGACAGCCCTTTGGCAGGACGGAGATGCAGGAGGAGAGGAGGCTGGTACATGAGAGGGAGGGCATGCCGGCGCTGACCTCGGCCACGGCACGAGTGTGCGAGGACCACTGGGGACCAGTGCCAGCCAGGCCACTGAGCAGCTGGCCCCAGCGCTGGGTGGGCTCAGCCACAAGCTCACATCCATGGCCCGTTTAAACGGTGCTGGGGAGTGACATCATTTAAGGAGAGGCTGGACAGGCACCGGGGTTGTGCAAAACAACACCGTTTCATTTTAACTTCCGTTTCACCGTTTCAAAGGGACAGTGTTTCATTTCACTGTTTCGAAATACTGTCCCGTTTAGTTTTGTCGAAACCGTTTCAATGCGTTGTGACGTTTCGCCCGTAGGCTATAACGTGGAGTCATGAAATGCCTATAACGTTGTCATTTCTTGCTTGATTCAGGTGAAAATTGCAGGGATGGTAGTCCCTTCCGAGGGCATGAAGCCTGCCGAGTTTCAAGGAGATAGGTGCAGGGATTTCTGGGAAGCTGCACCTCAAACTTCAAATCCAAACTCGTCTCATTTGCCGGCAGCCCGCTGTCATCCCGCGCGCACATCCAGGGGCCCGCGCCCCCCGGGAGGAGTCTGGCACAGCCCTCCTGTGGGGCGCGGACCCCCGGATCTGTGCACGGGGTTTCAGCAGGCTGCTGCTGCAGGCGGGGACCAGCGCTAGATGTCAGTATCGGAGCGGTCCTTCCCCCCTCTCCCTCGCCTTAGTTTCTGTTTAGCTGCAAGCAAGCAAGCCCGGCTTCGAAACTCAGAACGTTTCAAAACTTTCAAAACGTTTCGAGTGCCCTCGTTTCGTTTCGAAGCTGTTTCGAAACCTTTTGTTTTGTTTCGATTTCCCTGTTTCAAGCCTGAAATTTTTCAAACCTAAATACCTGTTGAAATTTCGCGCAGCCCTGATGGGCACTGGTGGGGATGCTGCAGGCACAGTGATGCCCGTGCTCCACTATGGGGATTTCCCAGGCTCCTGGGCTGTACTGGTTGCTCCCCCTTCTTTGCTGCTCCGTGTGTCCGGGGGTTTTCAAGGTTTCCCAGAGGCACTGGGTGCTGGCCACAGCTAAGGCTGGGAATGGGGTGGGCTGTGCCAATGCTTCTGCTAGGAGCAAAGCTGCAGGGTCTTGCCTCTTCACTCAGAATCAGACCAACATCATATCTGGGGTCAGGGAGGGATTTTACCTTGTGGTCAGACTGGCCCAGACTGGGGGGGTTTACCTTCCTCTGGAGTAGGGTCCGTGTCCTCTACCGGGGCTCTCTTGAGTGTACATGGACATCGTTTCACAGAAGCAGGATGCCGGCTGCCCTAGTTCCCTGCTTTGCCTGGGACAGGTTCGGGTGTTAGGTCTGTGCTGTGTCCCGGGTGAGGGTAGTCTGATGCAGAGTTTAGATGACGGTTGTCTGGGATGGTTGGACAGGGCTGATCCTGCCTCAGGCTAGATGTGACCTCTGGAGCTCCCTGCCAGCCCCACTTCTGACTGTGTCTGATTAATGAGTTCTGTCTGAGCCCCTTTTCTGGGTCTTGCAGAGACAAGTCTACCTGCTCCTGAGTCTCCCTTAGCAATAGCGAGGACACCAAGGAGCTGCAGATGCACACAAACTCTGTCCTTCCTTCAGGAGTTGCTTCATCTCTTCCTTTTCTCCTGGTGAGGGGCCTGGCTCTTCTCACTCCTCGGGGTTCGTTTTGAGGTCCCGTTGCTTTAGAGAAGGAAGCGAGACATGCAGGCAGCTGCAGATGTAGCGTAGCAGGGCGCTCAGTGCATGCACTAGCCTGGCCAAGGCGCACAAGCAGCTTCCACAGATCATGCAGGCCTCTCCACCTCCGTTAGTTCAACTGCCCGGGATTTGTACCAGCAGCACACGTGTCTCTCTCCCCACCTCCTCCTTCTGTGTCTCCACTGGAGAACTAGGTCATCCCAGGAACTTTAGCAGGGACTTCCAAGGACATTTGGAGATCCCACCTCTACCGCAAAGACGTTAGTTGATGGATGTCCAGTGCACTACTCTATCTGAGAGTTGGCCTCGTAAGAGAAAGCACGCTCAAACTTGCTCATATACTGCGGCAGTTGCCAGATACTTTGTGATTGACCGCTGAAAAGAAATCGAGTCATAGTGTTCTTGAAACCATGATGGTCCAGGGAAGTAAGGGGTTTTTTGACTGGTCCAATAGAAGATGCCTGCTAAAAACAAGATATCCAGTCCCCCTTGGTTGCATTTCCATCTAATTCCAGGCACTCTAGTTGTTACTGAGCACGTTTACACATTCATTCATGCGCTTTTTCTAGTGTGCATTAAATTTAGTACCTTCATTGTGAGGTACTAGAAAAATGCACGTTAGCCTATTTTAATGCACATTAGTGAAAGCACAGTTTTTTTGTGACGCTTTAATGAACATTAAAATAGGCTAATGTGCATTAAAGTACACACGTAGACGCGCCTACTGTGGTTCAAGACGAGACAAAACAGAAGTCTTTTAAAAAGGCTCCCAGTGAAAAGTAACCGGTGATACTAACTTTCTCCCAAGAAATGTTGTTATTCTCTAAGCTTGCACATTTTCATGGAAAATGAGCATGCTGTCCTGTCCTACTATAGCTAATTTAACGTGCACAAATCTAGCAGGGCTTGGGGATGAGCTCTGTCCTGCCCATAGCGATGAATTCAAGTCTGCATTAGCTGCAGGAAGTGAGCTCATGACTGATGTCACTACAAGCTGTTTATAAACACAGCGCGCACGTCCTCAAGGTGACAGCAGCAGCCGTCAGCGTGGCCTGCTGATAAGATCGTAGGAAAGTCGGGCTGAGAGGGACCTCACAAGGCCATCTAGTCCAGCCCCCTGCCCGAGGCAGGATCAGCCCTGGCTAAACCAGCCCAGGCAAGTGTCAGTCTAACCCGCTCCTCAACATTTCCAGGGATGGATATTCTCCCACTTTTCTAGGCAGCCTGGTCCAATGCTTGACCACCCTCAGGGTCAGGAAGTTCCTCTAACTCGCCAACCTAAATTTCCTGTGTTGCAGCTAGATGCCATTGCTTCAAGTCCTAACCCCGATGGCCACAGAGAAAAGCCCATCTTCATCCTCTCTGTAACCACCTTTCACAAACCTGAAGAATTATCAAATCCCCCTTCAGTCTGCTCTTCTCCAGAATAAATAATCCTCATTCCTTCAGCCTCTCCTCATAAATCGTGCTCCAATCATTGGTGTCGCTCTGCACTGGACTCTGTCCAATCCGTCCATATCCTCCTTGAAGTGTGGGTCCCAAAACTGGACACAGGGGTGCAGGTGAGGCACCCTAGTGCTGAATAGAGCGGAAGGATCACTTCCCTCGATTTGCAAGTGACAGTCTTGGCAGTACAGCCCAGGAGGTGGTTGACTCTTTTTGCAGCAAGGGCACACTGCTGGCTCATATTCAGTTTATGGTCTCCTGTAATCCCCAGGCCCTTCTCTGCAGTGCTGCAGCCCAACCCGTCCTTCCCCAGTCTGTATCTGTGACTCCACTTATTCTGTCCCAAGTGCAGGGCTTTGCACTTTTCCTTGTTAAACCTCATCCATTGATTGCAGACCATTTTAGTGGTCTGTCTAGGTCATTCTGGATCCTAGCCCTGCCCTCCTGAAGGCCATAATCCTCTGGCCTGCCAAAAGAGGTTCAGAGTACACCAGAGGATTTTCCTTTGGAAGGGCGTATCTTTTTTGCTGAAAACAGATGAAGTCTTGGACACACTGGGCACGTCTACACAAGATGCTTTGCTGCACAGTAGAGCGAATTACTGTGCAGTAAGCATCCACATCTACATGTGCAGATGCTTACTGCACAATAATTGGCTCTAATCCCGAGTAGATTCGCTACCTGCAAATGCATGTAGCAGGTTTACTCGAGATTAGTAACTGCACAGTAGCACATGTGTACATCTCTGCCTGGGAGCAAATGTGCTCCTGAGACCCTGCATGTGTAGATCAGTTTACTCTAGAGTAATTTACTCTAGAGTAAACTGATCCTGCATTAGTTGCATGTGTAGATGTGCCCACTGAGAGCTTCACATGGTAATTTGTTTTCCAAGGGTGTTTAAAAGCCTCGCACGTTAGGGAGAACAAGCCAGCCCAACGCTTGCTGAGTCTTCTCCGATCCGTTTCAGGAAGTGCGCAGGCATCACAGGGAAGTATGGCCATAGCCATACTGGGCCATAGCCCAGTTCCAGTATGGCCATAGCTGCCTGCATCAGAGCACTTGGTCCGATTGCCCTGAGTTTCTCCTCCCTTGCCTGCAGTGCGACTCTGCCGCACCGTGACGGGGGATCAGGGAGTTCTTCCCTGCTCCCTCCGGGGCCCTTGTCTACTTCGAGTCTGTCTCCTGTCCTCGCCCGTGGTCATTGCCACCCGCTCTGGCAAGACCCCTGTCAGTCCCTAGCCTTGGAGACCTGCTCTTCCAAGTGCTGGTGTGACATTTGGGTGCCGTGCCGTCCATTTCACCTCCCATCCACAGATCACCTTCTGCGCTCTCTTGCAGTCGCTGCGTGTCCCCCTCAGGCCCGGGGGCCTGCCCACGTGCGTTACCCCTCCCTTCCTCGTCTGAAGCAGCTGCTCTTCTTCTTTGCTGCCCTGTCTTCTTCTGCCAGTTTCTTCTCTTCATTCGCCCACTTCCTCCTGTTGATCCTCCGCATTGAAGTTCAAGGGCCACGAACCACTGTGCATTTCTGCTACAGTTGGTTCGGTGCACAGGAAAGAGCTGGGTTCACTAATGGGCAACATGAATTACCAGTACAGGATGCTGCCAGTCGGCGTGGCCCCAGCCCCAGGGGCTTCTGCAAAGCAGCCTGGCCATAGCAGTGCCCAGCGTGCCCCAGATCTCCTCTGGCTGGTGCGAGGCTCTTCCCCAGGCAGGTCACAGAGAGGGAGAGTCTAACGAGTGCTGTTCTCCACTGAAGATAAGCAGGGACTGTTCCTAATTCCCACATGTAAAACAGAGCTTACTGGAGCCCTGAGAGACGCCACTACAGCAAAAGCCTCCCTGCCTCAAGCCAGGTTTGACAACACGTTGCATCCCATCCATCAGCTTCGTGACAGTCTGCAGGCCACCGTGAGAACATGCCTCCGGTTAGGCGGTCACGTGGCCTTGTGTGCACCCGTGACCCATAGGCACTGCTCACAGAGCTGGCTGAAGGCACCGCCTACGACACAGGCAAGAGGATGTGAATCCTGCAGCAAGTCTTGACATCCCTCATCCGGTCGAAGGACCCACAACAGGTGTACAGGGAGGCTCCCCTGGCTTGAGATCGTCTCCCGTGTCAATAAGCGCGTGCCCCAGGGCAGGGCAGGACCAGGAGGCTCATGGTGCTGGGCTGGCCACCAGGGTCAGCGACGGTGCCCGGAGGGGAGGCGACCCCTCCGCTCGCTCTACCTCGCACTTCCGACTTGTTCAAGCAACACGGGTCCGTTCTCGCTGTACGGACGGCGTCGGGGGACAGACCGGTTCTGCAGCTGCGCAGGGTGTCGTGCTCGGGGCACAGCCAGGCAACGCGACGCATGCTCACCGAGAAACGGGAGCGCGTCTCGCTATGGCCGTCTCAGCATAATTTATCCCCCACAAAGGGTTTGATTGCTTATATTGTGCAGTACTTGCTTCCGGGCTCTCTTAATAAGCTCATTCCGTGTTCATATAGCAGCTATTTCAGCACATTAACTACCAGTTCAGGAGTGAAGAATGGTTTTTTCATCCTTCAGTGATTCCAGTTTTAAAATGCAGCCAGCAGACACTGCTGCCTAATGGGCTCTTCTCCCTCGAGCCTGGGATGCTGCGCAAGAGAAGGGGAGCACCCGGGCAGCAAGATCCCAAAGACCCCAGGTGCAAATGAGTAAGTCGCTTCCTGACGCAGCTGGCTCTCCTGGATGCGATGCCACCGGGGTCCCTGTCAGCACCTACCCTGCCCACGAGCCAGTGGAGACTTCTGGATCCCATGTCCCTAGGAGTCTCTCTAGTCTTATCACCTAATCGGTGATCTCCAGAAAAGATCCTCCTCCCTTGGGAAGGGGCTGGTAAGCGGCAAACACCTTCTCCATCCACGTCTTCTCTACGTGAGCTTGTGGCTCCGTGTCAGCTGGCCTGTCCAGGTGGCACAGGTCAGGTGGGGAACTGGAGCTCATGGTGGTCTGGGTGGCTACTGAAGTGCCCCTGCGGGCAGCAGGTGTTCCCCAGAAGACCCTGACGCCACGGGACGAATGGGCGCGGGCTCAGCGCAGTCTCAGCCAGCTCACTCCCCGCAAGGCACCGACACGCTAACACTCCTGCCCACGCGGGTCCGGGGCATTAGCCCGGGGTGCTTATGGCACGATGCAGGCACAAGTCACCTCTTGCAGCCCTAGGCGAGTGCACGGGTCCAAGAGTGCCCCGTTCTCTCTGATACACTGGTCACAGCAGCTTTGTTTTCATCAGACGCTTCCTGCACTACGTATTTTAGCAAACATCAACAGCTTTCCTGGCCTGCCCTAACCCGTGTGTGTCCTGTCGTTACCTTGTGTGTCCTGGACCCCCGGGACCCCCTTCATCAGGGTCCCTACAAGCTCATCTTGTCAGTGCATGGTTTAGGTTTTGCATAACCAGTGTGTGCCTCCTGCTTTGGCCAGAGCTGGAGCAGAGCTTTCCTGTGAGCTGCATGTGCACTGATCAATGCTTGCATTAATCAATACTCCAGCAAAGCCTGCAGTGACAAGCTCTTTCATAGCTGGCAGCTGGATGTGTGGCCATCCTTGTAAAAGAGAGGACTGGGCTTTCTCGTGCTGGTGGTGGGCACCGTGACCCTCACCAAGCTCAACAAGCAGCAGGGCTAGCCACGCTTTGGGGCAGAGTCTGGGTGGGTAGCCAGGCATTTGCTGGGCAAGACCTAGGTGTTGGGAGCCCTGGCTCCTGTCCTGGTGGAGGTGACGGGATGACACCGATGGCAGATGGGCAGGGGCAGAAGTCAGGTGCCTGCTCCTGGGATGCAGGGGATGCCAGGCCACGGCGGGAGCGGCCGAGCAACGCGACTGGAGCCGTGGTGGTTCCTTTCCCCTCTCAGCGGGTGAGAGGCGGTGGGGAGGCCGACGTGGCGTGCAGAGACTTCTTTGCGAGGTCTCCAGCGAGGGCATTGCTAAGCATCGGTAAAGCTGGCTCAGGGGTCAGTGAGCGAGGAAAATGCTCCCTGCACTATGAGACTCTGCTCACCGCTGCCTTTGTGATGAGCTCTAGGAGGGGGCGGCTGGGCTGGAAAGGTGCCGTTGTGGAGCGGCGGTGTCCGCTGCAGTGCGTGGATGAGGAGCTGTCAGGCCAGCAGACTCCGTGTGTCCTGGCAGATGTGCACGGTGATGGCAGGCTCTTGGCAGCGTGGGCGGACGACGTGGGGGGTTAGGAGGGTGGTGTGCGCCAGGCAGGGACACAGCTGTGCTGCCCTGGACCTGTCAGGGGGAGAGGGGAAGCTCCATTGTGCACGTGGCCGTGTACGGATGCAGGCTCCTGTGCCCGTGTGTGTCCGTGGGGATGCAAGGGGTAGCCAGGCACGGTTGAGGGCAGGGCTCGTTTCTGCGGACGTTGGCCCTGTGCAGAGGCTGCCAGCTAAGGGGGCTTCAGGTAGGGTCCCGCCAGCCAGCACCAGGGTATGTCGTGGTTCAGGCTGATCCAGGTGGCCCGGGGTCAAGAGTCTTTCTGCCCCGGCCCCGGTCTCTCTGGCTGCCGACCCCTCTCTCCCACCTCCGCATATTAAGATGTGAAATCAGTCGCCGTGATGGAGGGGCCCTGCAAGCACCTGCCAGAGGCATGATACAGAGCCAGCTTATTAATTTAATTGGACATTTTAAAATCAGCTCTTGTAATTGCATTTTAATTTGTTAACAAGTGAAGCTTCTGCAGAGCGAAGTGTGAGGCTACCATACCGGCTGTCTCCCAGGGGGGCTGGGGGCTGTGAGTCTGTCCCACCCGGGGCCTCTGGACTCCAGCGATAACAGGATCGAGAGCCTCTGCGCGATGCTGGACGGGGCCCTGCACGCTGCAGGTGCTCGGAGCTGGCCAGGCTCTCCACGGACCTGCGTCCCCGTGCTCGAGGAAGTCCCTTTCAGGGATGCCGTCAGCCCTGGGGTTAGACTGGGCTACCTTTGTGGGGAGAAGGGTGTGCATGACCCTGCGTGTGGGTGCATGTGCATGGGTGTGAGACGGTGTGCGTGTGAGCTGAGTGGGACCTGCCGAGCCCTGGGCAGAGGATGCAAAGCCGCGGGGTTTTTCCACCCAGCTCCCAATTGCAGCTGCTGCTGCTTATGCAGTCACGGGCAAATTAAACCGGAGAGAGAAATAACTCTTGCTAATGTGGAAAACGGCAGAAGCAAGGAGCCTGCAGGGCCCAGGCAGGAGCTCAAGGTTGCGGCGCGAGGCTGATGTACACTCACGGGGCTGGGACAGAAACGGGGGCAAAGATGCTGAAGGATTTTAAGAGGTGCATGTCTGTAACTCCCGGCAGCACCAAGCCTGGCGGTGCCCTGAGTCCGGAGCAGGGCACTCCCAGGGGCTTGGCAGGAGGGGGATCTCCAGCACGTGGCCTAGCTGTGCCCTTGCTGGGCATTTGCAAGATGCAGACAGGCCTGGGGAAAGCATGACTGCTCCGTCTGCTCCCCAGCTTCTCCCTCGGGGCCGGTGGCTGCTGGCGTGAGCCGCTACCCAGTCCGACCTGCACCCCAGTAGCATCTCTGACTCTGGGCTCACCCCCATTCGAAGGGTAAAGGCACCTTCCCCGTGGAGCGCCCCAAGCCAGCAAGCTCAGGCAGTGACCTGTGACCCGCCGTGTTCCCCCCGCCGCCCATGGCCCCTGTAAACCCACCATCTCCATCCTCTCGTGCCCCATCCTCCCCAGTCCTCCTGTGTGCTGCACTTTACAGCCGTGCATTGGAGTCCTGCCTTGGGGCAGCAAAGGGAGCGAGTGCAGCTGTGCAGACCTACCAGAGCCGGCACTAAACCGGTGTTACCCTGAGAAGCAGGTTAGACGCGGCCCAGCTGTTTGACCCAGCTGGGCCTGGTCCCTGTGTGCTGCGGCCACTTCTTGCACTGCAGCGTGCAAGTGTGCGGGGCACATGGGCACCAGTGTCTGCCCACGGCTTCTCTGGTGACACCCCAGTGGTGGTGCCAGCCAGACCTGCTAACCGCTCCAGCCTGCATGGCAGCTCCTCCATGGAGAAGGGCAGTAGATGCTTCCACCCGTGGGAGATGGGCTCGTTCATGGCTGCGAGGACCTGGCCTCGGGGTAACGGGAGCTGAAAGCCGTGTCCCGATGCAGCGGCAGGCGTATACAGTGCAGCAGGGCTGGGTGTGCCAGCTCAGCAGCTGTGTGGCTGCCGGTCGTCCGAGCTGTCCAGCTCCGTGGGGCTTGTGCACGATCCAGGGCCGAGGACACAGCGGGCAATGCAACACTCAGCCCTGCGGCACAGCCAGACCTCGGTGTCACGGGGGGGTGGGGGGTGCCGACTGCCCCGATTCCTGGAAACAGGCAAAGAGAGCTCAGAAAACACATGGAGCCACTTAGCAGACATCCTGTGAGCCCAGTCTGGCCCGGGAACAGGTGCAAGCACCAGCTGACAGGTGCTAGCAGCAAGGCTGCCAGGGCCCCATCAGCTCCCTGGACACTTGGAAGAGGCATGCGGAGAAGGAGCTCAGGTGCAATGTGAGACAGAGCGCGTTCCCCAGGTAGACCTGGGCTGAGTGCGCGAGCCACCTGTCCTGCTGCGCTGCCTGCACCCCGTGGCAGCTGTGCCCTGCGTCTTGCGGGGAGCAGCATCCGGCCGAGGACATGGCAGGGCTGGTCCTGGCACCAGACCATGAATCCCCAGGGAGGTGCAGGCTGCTGGTCTTGCTCTGGGCAGCGTCTGGGCATGCAGCTCCTGCAGCCAGGACGGAGAGCGTTCGGTGAGCAGTGCAGGCGCAGCCGGTGCTCTGCGGCACCGTCCCCGCTGCCTCTCCCCACCCTCGCACCGCGCTGGCTGCAGCTGCACAATGGTGCAGCCCCTTGGCACGTCAGAACAGCCCCGCAGAGAGGTATTTAGACCAAACCTGGGTGAGACAGGGCCTGCTAGGCCGTGGGGCCTGGAGTCTGCATGAGGAAGGCTCAGCGTGGGCACGGTGCTGCAGGTTGCAACGTGGCAGGAGGGCAGTGCTGTCCTGGCCGCAGAGCAGGGGCCTGCAACCGTGAAGGCACCGCAGCCCTCTCCAAGTCTTGCTCGAGCAGGGAGCGTGGGAGGAACAAGCCGGTCCGAGCTGAACAGTTTCCTGGATGCAGGGACAGCCCTTTGCTCAGCCAGGTGCTGTCTCCAGCTCCTCGTTAAGGAAACATCTGGGCCCCGCTGCGAGGCTTCCCCTCTGCAAGCAGTGCCTGACCTAGACATGCCTCCTAGCCTGGTCTCGTGCCTCTGCCTCTCCTGGCTCCAGCCTGCGGATGTTGGCTCCTGCTCTTGGATCGTGCTCTGGCTTTTGGCCTCTTGCTGCTGACCCCTTGGCTTCATATTGTGGCTACAGTGCCCAGGGCACCGGTGCTGCCTCTGGCTCTCATACCTGGATGTGACATCTCTGACCTCCACTGCATATCGTCTGCCAGGGTCTGGAGCACCCACCGGGGACGTGGCTCTAGCCAGGCTACCCCTACCCCTGGCAGCATGCTTTTCTGAGCAGAAACATGCAGCCAGGTATATCTGGGGCCAGCGCAGGTGCTGCTCATTAGCTGACAGCGCCTAACAAGGGCCAGCCATCACGACCCCTTAGCACCATCCTGGAAGCTCGCGGCCCCATGCAGCAGGAGGGGGAAGCCCCAGAAAGATTCCCATTGTGGAGATGGAGTCAGCAGGACGTTGCAGAGGAACGCGTTGCAGCCAAGCAGGGAGCAAGATGACACGGCTGGCCCGGGCCCAAGTGCATAAAGGAGCAGCTGCTCCGGCTCACGGGCTGGGAGCGACCTTTCAAACAAAGAAGAAATGACACAAGATCAGAGCAAGGTGCATTCGTATGGGAGAGCCTCCGCAAGGGAGCAGCCGCCGGGCTCGCAGCCGGGAGGAACGTCCATTGATCAGGATCAAGAAGGCAAGAGAGGGAACACCCGCGGCAGCTGGGTTTACACCTCTATCTCGAACCACCTGTGGGCCATAGGAAAAGCAGGGCTCCTGGGTGGAGGCAGAGAGCCCAGGACAAGAGGCATGAATGGGGAGGTCTGCAGCCTCCACCACTCCCCACCTCCCCTGCATGGCAGGGCCGCCAGGTCCCACCAGCTCAGAGCCCTGGTCTCCGGTGCACAGCCCAGCACCAAGACAGGCCTCCTGGCCCTGAGCAGGGCACATTTACCAACACAGACACAGGGCAGGGCCATCGGCACAGCCGGGGGCATCACCCTGCCCTCCGCAGTTGGGAGGTTGGGTGGCAGAAGGGGCTGGGCGCTGTTCCCACGAGACATGAAGGTCAAGAGCATTAATCCGCCACGTGGACACTATCACTTGGAAGTCAAATGGCTTTGGCTTGCTTTAGGTATGCAGGTTGCAGCCGTATAGGTCTAGAGGCAAAAGGACTCCGAACTCGTGGTACAGGTCATATCTTTTATTAGGCCAACTAGATTTTTGCAAATAAAAATTGCAAATAAAGAATTTTTTTTTGCAAAAATCTAGTTGGCCTAATGAAAGATATCACCTGTACCACGAGTTCGGAGTCCTTTTGTCTTGTTTTGGCTGAAGTGAAGGCATCCTCCACGGTGGTTAATAAACTTGAACTACTGCGCTCTGAAGACTTGGGCTTTGCTTTCCTGGTGAGGCCCTGAAACTGCCAGCCGCTTGGAGCAGAGTATGCGTGTGGTCTGGTGAGCGCCCAGCCCGTTCTTGGGGGTTGTGCTGAAGAACAGGCTTTCCAAAACTGTCATAGCAGGTGCGTGCCAGACATGCAGAGTCCTACATAAGTGCGTGTGGCCGGGCATTTGGGGTGCCTACCGCTTGAAGAGGTCAGGCAGCCTGTGGAGCCGCGGGCAGGTGGGCTGGGGCTGATTGAGAGTCAGCCGGTCCCCAGAGCCAGCAGGCGAGGCTGGGCCTGATGAAGGAGTCACCTGACGGGTGGAGGGCTGGCTTAGCCAGGGTATAAGCCCAGACCCGGAGAGCGGGACGGGCAGTAACATCTGGAGAGCTGGTAAAGGAGCGTTGCCCAGCAAGAAGGCTGCAGCTCCTGGAGGCCAGCAAGGAGTGTAACATCTGGAGCAGTCGGGAAGTTTGAGTAGGAGCTAAGGGGGTAGAGGAGGCTCTTGGGGACCCAGTGTGGGGTCCAGGGGCCAGAGAGAGGGGCTGAGAGTCTGGGGGCCAGGTGAGCCCAGAGAGGGGGGCTGAGCATCTGGGGGCCGATCAAGTGGCTGGGTGAGCCCAGAGAGGGATTGAGTGCTTAGGAGACCTATTGAAGGTTGTGGGTGAACCCAGTGAGCAGGACAGAGTCTGGCGCCTATTGGGGGGTCTGGATGAGCCCAGAGAAGGAAGGAGCTGTGTGGGTAAAGACCTAAGGAGGGGGCTCCAGGTGAGCCCAAAGAGATGGAGCGATCTCTGGATGGGCCCAAGAGGGCTGACCCTGGGAATCTCAACTGGCCTGTGTGGAGTGGAGCCAGGGCCTAGGAGAAGCCAAAGGTCCTTGTGTGGTCACAGCCGAGAGGAAGGTGTCAAGGGGCGTACAGCGTGGGATGACGATGACTGGTGCTGGGCTCTCCCAGGAGGAGGGAGCAAGGAAAGGGGTCCAAGAGAGAGCCGGGAGCCAGAGATGGGTGGGGGTGCAGATGTGAGATGGAGCCGAGGCCAGAGATCTTGGAGGGTGGCAGCCCAGGAGGGGTGTAGGACATCCAGGGGGAGCCCAGAGGGACAAGCAAGATCAGGAAGGCCTGAAACTGCACCCTCCTGGGGCTGGTTAGCACGGTGGGGCCACCACATATGGGCCACCCCAGGGAAAGGTGAGTTTGGGGTGCTGGAAAGCCTCAGCTCCCACTGCCTTATGGGTCACCCCCTGGAGGGGGAAGGCTAGGGGAGCACACCCCAACAGAAAAGCAACGGGAAAGAGACCAGGACCGCGGGGGTCCAGAGGCCCAGGGAGTGGCCTGGAATAGCATGGGACCAAACAGGCCCAAGGGCCTGGCGAGCACGCCCTGGGAAGTAGAGGACCAGAACCAGCTGGTCTTCCCTGGCTCCCGACCACGCTGTCACCACTGCACGATCCCAGCCCCGAAGCAGCTCCTTGCCCCGCTGCTCGCCCTGCCAGCGCGGCTGGGGCCGGTCTCCATGGAAACCCTGGCCCCGTGCTGCAACCACGCCACCGCCACTGGGGTCACCATGGAAACCAGCTACAGTGACACAGGCAGGGGCTGCTGGGAAATGGAGTTCACATAAGCCTGATTTGGGCTGGACTTTGCCCGCCCCTGCCCTAAGGCCTCGACCACAAGTAGGGTGGTCACTGCAACGAGAGCAGGGCTGCCTCCCACACTCTTTATAACAACTGCCATCAAGGCTGGTGGGCGAGAGCTGGCAGACAGCCCGTCGAGCATGGGATCGCGTTCGGCTCTGGGTCCTGGGCGCTGTACCCTAAGCAAGCGGGCCCTGTAGCGCCATTGCTCGCAGGGAAGGGCACTGGCAGTGCTTCCTCTCGCTTGTAGCCCAGGCTCCGCTTGTCTTGACCGTGTGCATGGACACCCCAGCCCCGCTTCTGTGCTGTCTCAGACCTGGCTGGTTCAGGAGGCCCCTGCCTGTGTGCCCGGGGTTGGGCCACAGCTGGTTGTGGTTAAAAGGGGGTGATCGTGGGGTGGGGTGGGGGGCAGAGGACTCAGGGTGATGCTGCGAGCTCCCCCAGCACAGTGCCTTCCACAGATAGGTCTGCAGGCTGTCAGAGGAGCCCACAGAGCAGCTTCCCACTGAGCGATGGGCACACCTGTCCCATCAGGGCCACCCCAAGCCTGTCCAAGTCCTTGTCCCTCAAAGCAGGCGATGCCGCGGGCTCTGTGCAGGGCAGTGGCTGCAGGCCAGGCACCTCCACCTGCTGCTGGCATAGCCCGCAGGGGCCCTGGCTGTGCTTCTTGCAGGGAGCCTGCGACTGCCGGTGCCCGGGGAGGCATTGCGAGGATGCATTTTGCTTCTCCCTGCGGCCCGTTCATCTCCAGGGCACCTTTAAGGCGTCGGTGTCCTCAGGCTTTGGGGAGCAGGCACATTGTGGGGGGGAAAGGGCTGTTGTCCCTTCTGGCAGGGAGGGTGTTGCTGTTGATACTGAGAATCAGAGTCTGTGTTTTCCTTCGGGGCGAGCGTGGGGCCAGAGCCGGGACTTCCGACAGCTTTGATACCTATTACTGTGTGGCCCTGGGCACATTGCTTCCCCTCTCTGCCTCGGTTTCCCGACAGTGGTGTGATGGCGATAGGTCCTTGCCTTAGAGGAGAATCCAGAAACCCAAAGTGCAGCCTGCTGTCAGGGATGGGACCTTGTTGCTAAAAATACATAAATTGGATTAAAAAAAGAACCTCTCTGGAATGCTCCGTTTCTCTCCTCTTTCCTGTAAACTGGGTGGAGGCCATCGGTTTGCTCCTGCATGCCCTAAGGGCATCACAATGCACGCCCCACCCCTCTCATGCACTCTCTGAGTGGGGCGGAAGGGCAGACCCCCTTCTAAGCAAGGGTTTTTTGGAAGGTTTCTTTTGGCATGTGTTGCCCTGTGTGTGCCCACTAGACTAGTCCCTGTGTGCTGGACTGTCACACCTTCCCTTGCATGTTAAGATGGCCATTTATTTGTGCACCGTTGTCCCTTTCCTGACTCGCATCCGTCTCTCTCCGCAGTGCTGAGCATCGGCGAAGGTGGTTTCTGGGAAGGAACGGTGAAAGGACGCACTGGCTGGTTCCCGGCAGAATGTGTTGAAGAGGTGCAGATGCGACACGATGCACGGCAAGGTAAGCCTCCTTGGCCTGAGCACGTCCTTGGAGCGGGCAGCTGTGTCCAGCCCTCCAAAAGCAGACTGATTTATTCTGAATGTATCCTCAGTGCTTGGAGTAACAGCTCTCTTCGTAGTCCCCTGTCCATAAATACCTGCTTGTATGCGTGCCCAGCTGTGGGATGCACGTGGCTTGTCAAAAGGCAAAGGCAGAGCAGGGCTGTGACAGGGGCTGTGGAGGGGTCTCGGGGGCGGGTGAGACCCGCGTACCCGTGGCTCAGCCCTGCCATGCGGGGCCGGGAGAGGAGAGCAGCAACTTCTTAGTCACTCATGCAAATGAGCTGTTCTGCTTAACGGGGAAGGTGCAGTCGTCAGGGATCCTGTTGCAGTCGCCAGTCCTGTGCCTCCCCTCCAGTTCTGCGACCTACATACCCGCTGCCTCCTGGGAATGCTGAATCACGCCGGCAGCGCTTTCCAAAAGGGAGACAAACCTGGGAAACTTGCAGGCGTCGCTGCGGCGGCGGCTGTCCCGCTTCCAGGAGGGGCTGCATGTCCGTCTTCTGCTGGGGCTTGGCACAGCCCATGATTCAGAGCAGCCCCTGTACTTTCAGTCGGGTCTCGGCTTTTCTTTGCCTCGAGTCCCTGCAAGGAGATTTCTTCCTCTATTCACAGCGGTGCACAATGAGGCACCGGTCCATAAATGATCTGTGGTGTTGCCCCCCCTTCGCCAGCTGCAGTGGCTTTGCTGGGCTGTGTGATGGGCAGGAAGTAGTTGGAAGTTAATCGACTTCCAAAAGCCCCTTGCACTGGAGACATTTCTGAGTGGGCATTGCAGGAAGGCCTGCGAGATGCTGTGAGTTATCTGTGCTGGGTGTTGCAGCTGCGTTCCCGTTGCCTGTTCATGTCCTGCTCTCTACTCTGAAGCTGTCTCTATATACCACTGCCTCTGCAGCACAAGACGCAGGATTTTCCCTCATCAGCCGGTCACTGCTGGCAGTTGGCTATGCCCTGGGTGTCCAAGACTCATTTCTGAGAGCCAGGTGGGGAAGCCAGGTTTGAACTCCTCTGGAGCACACGCCAGCTCCTCTCTTGCACGAGCGCGGAGGTGAGGCTCTGGAGCCCCAATAGCGTCCCCTTCTCCACTCCAGGCAGGCAGAGGAAAGGGGTCTTGCAGCTGAACGCTTTCTGAGCCCTTCCATTGCCTGGCAGCTCGTGCTATGCTCAAAGTGCACTGCTGTCACAAGCTGTCCATGGGGTTAACTGAAACTGGACGTTACTCTCAGGGCAGAGGCCACCAGTGAAAGGCAAATTGCACCTGGCACGCAAAGATGGCCAGGCTGTTCCCCAGAGCTAGGGTTTGCTCCACGATGAAGCTCACTGACCCCAAAGCCGGGGCAGAGATGTCAGTTTTCCCCAAATGGGGTCATTATGCAGCAAAGGAGACGAGGGTAGCACAAGCAGTGATGCTGACAGATTGCTGCTGGAACGGATCAAGAGCCACCACACCACTGGGGAAATGCCCAGGGAAGTGCAGGGTCCGGTGACTTTTCAGTATGATTCTTCTGGTCCCTAGAAGAAGAGGGTGCAAGGTTGTCAAGATAACTAAGCCCGGCAGCTGGCTTGAGACCTGGTGCTTTGAAGAAGGGTTTGTTGTGTTTGGTCACGGGGAGATGCTGGCAGAAAGGACTCTTCCCAGAGTGCTGGGTAGCGGCCTTACAGGGTCAAGGCTGGTATGACCAGTGAGAGAGAGCTTTAAAATATGAAACAAGGGAAAGATATTGGACAAAACTAGTGTAATCTGTGCCAGGTTTTAATACACAGGAAGGGGGAGACCAGGTCAATGAGGAAGCAGGAAAGAGCAAAGGAACAGCATGAGATAAGATGCTGGGTAGCAAAGTAAAGAAAGCAATGGTTCCTATTGATGAGAGCAGTACTCGTGTAGATGGTACAGCTAGTTATAGCGCAATCCCAATCTGTTTAGGATGTCGGGGGCAGTCGTGAGAGATCAGTGAAGAGGTCTGTATAGAGGCGTAAGGAGCTTGTACAGCAAACAACATGGAGACATTAAACTACTGGTGCAGGATGTGAAGCTGGATCGGTGAATCCTGAGGCTGGAGGGGCATCTCCTGCAGCCCCTGCATGAATGCAGGAGACCTCCTCCTGAACCATCGCTGACCAGTGTTTATCCAGCCTCCTCTTGACAACCTCCAGTGAAGGAGATGCCATCACATCCTGGGCCTTCCTCTATTAGTCAGGGCGGTTTCCCCCCCCGAGATGGAATATAAAATCTGCTTTGCTACAACTTAAGACCATTGCTTTGCCTTCTGCATCAAGGGAGCACACTTGTCCTCTCCTTTCTTTGCTGCAGCCTTTCACATATTTGTGAGGCCCCTTCCAGCCCAACTTTCCGATGATCCTATGGAAAGAAACTGAGGAGAGAATAACAAACGTAGTTCAGAAGGGAGAGGTGCAGGGGGAGCGATCCAGGCTTACCGACATGACCTCAGCCGTGTGCAAGATGTACAGACAAATTGTGAAGGAAAAAATCATTAAAGGCATGAGAATAAATGGAAAATAAGGTAAAAGGAACCATGGGGTCACCAAAGATAGATTGTGCCAGACTGCCTGATTGCTTTCCTCACGAAACAAGTGATCTTCCAGACAAAGGCAGCGTGGTATTTCCACCTGTCCGGACTTCAGTGAGGCGTATATTGGGGTGCCACATGGCAAATTGTTAGTTAAACTGAGGAAATGGGGTTGAGTACAAGAATTTTAAAAAGGGTGAGGAAATGTCTGGGGAGAGAAAATAGATTAAATGATGTTAAAGGGAGAAGTGCTGAGCTGGAAGGAGTTTACTTGTGGAGTTTCTCAGGGAGTGTTCTGGGATTAATTTAAAAAAATATTTTTATTAATGACTTTAGCCCCCAAAGGAGGAGTGTGCTACTGATATTTGCTGGTGACACAAAGATTGTAGGCACTGCCAGTCTGAAGCAGGTTCAGAGCATCATACAGGAAAACTGGATGATATTGAAGGCTGAAGCAATGGAAATATGATAAAATTTTAAACGTACCAAGAGCAAGGGCATGCACACAAGGACTAAATAACAAGCATCCTGCTGCAATCTTGCAGCTCATTCGTTGGAAATAAGTTTGGAGGAGAAAGACCTTGGGTGCACTGATCACAGGATAGCTATGAGACACCAATGGGATGTGGCCACGAAACAAGCAAATGCAAGCTCAGCGTGTCAGGTGAAATACTTCCAGGAAAGAGAGAAGCAAGCGGTAAGGCCATGATACGAGGCCCTGGTGACATTTCACGTGCAACAGCTCTGGTCTCTCACAGTCGAGAAAGATGAGCGGAAGCTGGAAGGGTGCGGAGAGGACGATCAGGGGGATTTTGGCACGAGGCTAAACGAACTGAGGCTGGGAACGGGTGGAAGGCGTGTAGCCACGTGAGCAGGGAGCTTCTGCAACACCGTCCAACAGGCGTCGGGCGCACCTAACCCTTTTCTACGAGGGAGCTTGATCAGCTCCTGAAAGGGATGAGGTGGCACCGCTGTCGTCACGGGGTCCGGACTCGCTTGTCGCCCCCCCCAGACACCTTCTGAGAGCCCAGAAAGGTTCGAAGAGCCAGTCCCTCCAAAAGTAAATACTCACAAACATAAACACAGATCATTTTTAATAGCTAATTTAATATAAATGACTAAACAGTGCAGATCAGGCATATCAAGCAAACGATTAAAATTTTATAAAGTGCACGTTCATGTAAAGAAATAACAGTCTTGTTAGCATTTGAGAAAGCTCTGCAACCCGCCGGAGCCCTGACTGAGAAGAGCGGGATCTCGGCGGAGTTTGCTTCAGACGAAGGGGGCTTCGTCCCCCCAGCCTCCCCGCCCCGGGGGCTGCCAGAGCCGGGAGCGAAGCCCCTGCTCTCCCATCCGCTTTCTGGATGCGGCCTGCAGGCCAGGAGCGAATTTCAAAGCTGCACCCAGGGAAGAGGCAGCAAGAAATCAGAGCACATCCCTGTGATGACGCCCAGGCAGAGAGAGGCCGGTTAGAGAAGCACAGGTGGTGAGTGTCAGGGGTACGGGGCGGCGGGTCCCGGGCTGGTGAAGCTTCGTCTTGCTGCATTTCCACCTTGATCGCTGTATGGTGACAACTACAAGGCAAGCTGCACCTGGTCCGTAAAGGGCTGAAGCCTTGTTCCTGTGCATCCAGATGGGGCTTTGCTTGGGATCGTCCCTCTTGGAGGGGAGTCTGACACGGGCACACCGGCATTTGCCACGTCTGCAGCGGGAGTGTTCGCACTGCACGGAGGTGGAGAACCGCTGGCTCCGAGTCAGACTTCAGGCACAAGTGCTTCAGACGGGCACGTGCAGCCATCTGGTCAGAGGCTCGCTTCTTCTCGTTTGCTGTTCTGTTTCCGTGCTCCGACAACGCACCGGCCCTGCAGCATCTGCTCCCAGCTCGGGACACCGCGTGCTCCTGGTCTGCGCTATTTACAGAATCGTCCTGCACGAGCCGACGGCAGGGGAGGGCGCGGGGCTCGGACGTGGACTGTGTGGCAGAAATGCCCCCGTCGGTGCCCCTCTCCAGAGATCTGTCTCAGCCAGCCCAAGAGGCTGGTGTTGAATCTCTCACAGCGGGGATCTCGCTCCTTGTCTGCAGACAAAAGCCTGGCGCCTGGGAGGCGATGCTCTGGTCACCTGGGCAGGGGGGGGGGAAAGACCCGGCCCTGCGCGCGGGCCCAGGTAGCCAGGGATGCTTTGCAGATTGGACGGTTTGTAGCCAGTATTGGCAGCTTCGATTGGACCGGCTGCTGAGGTCAGGGAGGTTTTAAAAAGGCCTGGGCCAGG
>NW_005842737.1:373864-386556 GCF_000455745.1 Alligator sinensis
GGTTCTCCACGTTTTGAGACGCACAGCACCCCTCATTAGACTGGCGGCACCCCTCGGGAAATGCCAGCTCTTCGTTTCATTCCTTTTTCGACTGTGGAAAACTAATAGAGCTTGTTTGGTCACGACATTGTCGAGACGTGGCCCTTTCCCCCAGACGTGCAGCATTGCACAAAGCCTTTTGTGCACACCGTGGGATCGGACGGTGGCTTCTCGTCCTCCACGTGGGCCCACGCTTTGTGGGACCTTCCCAGCGGGCGCTTGGCAGAGTCGGGGGACCCCACGGACACGTGACCAGTCCTTGCTTCATACGTGCTGGAGGAGGTGGCAGTGCTTTCAGCCACTCTTTAAGCCTGATTGGAGGGGTGACATGTGGACACGCCAGTCCCGTGACTTCTGGGAGGAGTCGGTCTTGTGACAAACACGCGTGCTAACACATGACATCTGTTGTCTCCGGGAAAACCAAGGCTGCAAAAGTTAGCAGACAGGTTTGGTTTTCTGAACAAAGTGTTTCTGTACCCCGGAGATCAGGCGCTGCGGGTGCCGGCACCAGTTGTCACCGTAACCTGATGAATTGAAGGAGTATGCCGTGGGCATGGAAACCCGGCTGTTCCCTGTTTTGAACCCCGTGTCTGACAGAAACCTGAGAGGTGAAGTTTGTGTGTTTAACTTCTTGGAAAATATGCCTTCCTGTTTTAAGAAAGGTCTGAGTCTCCTGCAAGAGGCTGCACTATGTCTGTCCGTGAGAAGGCTTACTCTGCTACCATAATCGTTCAGCTGAGAAAGTAGCAGCATGCCCAACAATGAAGTGGCACCCATTAACCAGAGGAAACACAGCAGCAGAATCGTGATTTCTGCACCGTCTCCATCCTCCAAACATTGCCGAAAGTGACTATTATCACCATCCTGTGGCAAGCAGTGAAAAAAGATGAAGGCAGCTCACAGCATCTTTTACCCAGAGCTTTCACTAGAAAACTGTGCAGTGACTACAGCTAGCCTAATTGACCACTAACTCCCACACAACACGTGCATTTCTCTGAAAACCCTGAGACATGCACTGACAAAGCTTTTGTTAAAGTGGAGTTGCGGATGCAGGTTGGTGCCTTGTGCTTTTCTAGAAAGTCAGGTACAAAAATCTCAAACCTCTGAAAACTGGGAACTAGTTAAGATGCCTTGACTGCAGTCTGAAGGCCGACGTCTTGCAGGTGTGTCATGAGCTGCTTTCCTGTGCCGAAGGCAGCTGGCCTGTTCCCCCAGCCTAGGAAGGACTTGCTGATGCACCCACCTGCATCTTTTGGGGGTGCAGCTCCATTCTCTAACACAGAGCTTAAGCTAAACCTCGAGCAATGCCTCTGCCTCCCCAGGCAACTGCTCTCAATGGCTCCCTCCCTTCAGTCCCCTGGTGCAGGAGCCTCCTTCTGCAGCTTGGCCCCTTCCTAGGAAGTGCCTAGACACCTCCTAGCTGAGCCTGCTAATTGAACCGGCCTAGGTGTCCCTGGGCTGGCCTGGCCAGAGCTGACACTAGCCTCTAGGAAATCCTTTCATGCACTGCGGCTGCATTCACTGTGCATGCGGTACCTGTGTTGAACGGTGGCAGAAGCAGCTGGAGCGACCGGTGGAGGTGGAGGTGGGACCATGATATTAGGAGACTGAAAACACAGGAAAAGATGTATATGAAGTTCACTTTGCTGAGCTCCACAAGACTTGTAAGAGTTGTAGTGAGCTGGGGTTGCCTTGTCGTGGTGCTGGGCAGCAGTGGAGTGCATTTGAGGGGGCGAAGTACAGACAGGTGAAGCCGCTCAGCGCTGCAGTTTTGCTGGTCAAAGGGATGGTGGGGCTGGAACGGCTACGAAGCATGCTGGAGGTTTGGCAGAGGCAGCGGCTGTTGGGGCTAGCTCACCTGAAGGAGGTTTTGCCCTGACAAAGAGAAAGCGTTCAATTCTGCTGCGCACTGATGGAGCGCCGTACTCCCTGAGTATCCCGTGCCATCTGCAGAGCAGCCGTGTGAATACCTGTGCTCGCAGAGGTCTTGGTGCCCTGCTCCAGGAAGGCTGAGTTGAAGCTGCCTTAGGGTCTTCCTTTGACATCAGGTTTCTGCAAAGGTATGAGATGCAAGCAGGGGTTTAGGTTGTAGCCGTGTTGGTCTAACGATATAGGCAGACAAGGTTCCTTGGGTAAATTTGATATCTTTTATTAGACCAACCCAAATGGTTGGAGAATAGTTATTAAGCAAGCTTTCGGGTTCAAAAACCCTTCGTCAGGCAAGCAGGCACCCTTCACTCAATGGTTTTTGTTGGTGGTGGAAAATGGGGAAGACTGCACATCTGAAAATTACTGCTTTGCATGTGCGACTCCTGGTGGGGGTGAGTTACACAAAAACAGGCAGCCCTTGGGCACCGTTGGGGTTACCACACCGGCCAGAGCTGGGATAGCCATGCCTGATGACAAGAAGCTAAGCTGGAGTAATAGAGGAAGAGCAGTTGCACAGACCCAGGAACAGGCACCAGGGTGACAAGGAGGACAATGCGTGACATGTTCTGCTAGTTGGGAGCTGATGTGTGAGTACAAAGCCCTTTGGTGCCAGGCGTTGGCTCTTGGCTTGAGTCCTAAATCGGTCTGTGCTGTGGGGACAATGGCAGGGCGACGTCACTTGTGGTCGGATGCTGGGTGTGTCGTCACACTGCCCGAACGCCAGCTTACTGCAGCACACGGTTCTCAGATTTGCTATCTCGGTGTCCCCTGCTCCCTTCGGGGAGGGGTGTGGGGGACAAAGCTGCTGGCCCAAGCCAGAGAGGAAGTTCTGCAAAGCATCGAGTCCTGGCATAAAGTGGTGTTGGGGCTGCCTCCCTCTCTCATGATTTCATGCTGCCACTCATTACTGGACTAGCTAACACCTTTTATATTCAGTGGGTGCATCTACACATGCGCTTTAATGCCTATTAGCCTATTTTAATGCACATTAAAGTGTCATAAAAAAACATGCACTTTTGCTAATACGCGTTAAAATAGGTGAGTGCACATTAAAGTGTCACTGAAAACCGTGGGCGCCCATGCACAAGCACCGAGGCTGCTCCGACGTGCTGGAATTGCAGCACATCAGAGCAGATTTGATTAATTGTGGCAATTGCCGTGCTCCAGCAACCTCCTGCGTCTTGTGTATCAACATCCCCACACTTAAAAATGGCAGTGGGGGGGGTGTGAATTAATGCTCGTTGAATGAGCTTTAGTTCAAGCACTCCTGCCGCCTTTTTAGGCACGGGGATGCTGATACAGGAGACGCAGTGGCACTAATTACAGTGGATCTTGGAGCTGCTCTAATTAAAGTGCCGCACCTCCGGTCCCCAGAGCACATGTAAAAGTGCCCCATGCTCTTTAGTCAATGCACGTTTTCCTAATACCTCACAATGGAGGTACTAAATTTAATGCACGCTAACTAAGGCACGTTAATGCATGCGTAGATGCACCTGCACACCACGTGAGCCTCCTCCTGGAAACTTTACTTTTCTGGGAAGAGGCTTAGGTTTTTTCTTTTTGTTTGTTCATCGGTTTGGACTTGTTGGCAGAAGGAGCAATGCTAAGGTTGTCAGTAAAGAGAGGTAGTTAGCAGGGTTAGTCTGAAGCCAAGCAAAAGGTGGGGAAGATTTGCACCTTATGGACTGACTAAATACATCTGTGATTTGGTTAGTCCATTAGGTGGAAAAGTTGTAAGTGCTGTTGTTGGACTGGCCCTTTAGAGGATCAGGTTTTCCCAAAGACGGTCACTGGCGGAGGGCCAGCGTCCTGGTGGACTCTAGATCAGTGGGGCCACCATCTAATTCCCCCGCCCCTACCGAGTGCCACTCCCATCCCCTTCCCCTGCCCGATCTGCTGCTCTGCTTCCTGCTCCCTCGCTGATCTGCTGCTGTTCTTCTTGCTCCTTTCTGGATCTGCCGCATGCCGCGCACACAGGCCACTCATATCGCTTAGGATGATAGAAAAAGTTGGGCGAGAAGGGACCTCACAAGGTCGCATCAAGTCCAGCCCCCTGCCCAAGACAAGATCGGGCCTGACTAAACGAGCTCAGCCAAGGGTCCGGCAAGGGGAACATTGTCCTGCATCAAACCCTTGTTTGTTTTGCCCAATAAAGCACATCAGCTGTGGCGGGACACATCCTGCCCCAGCTTGGTGCCCTTCATTCGGCAACATCTGCTTTTCCCCTTAGACTCGTTCATTGCTTTTCCAGGCCCCCATTCGGCACTGCTGGCAGCCCCGAGTCCTGACTGCGTGCCGTGCGGCACTGACGGACCTCGGGTGGAAACCTGGGTGGTGACCCTCGCTGAGAGGTTTCCCTTCAGGGAAGGGAGGTTGCAGAGGACATGGGCTGGTTGCTCAGCAGAGGGGCCTTGTGTTTTTTACTGGCCTTTAATAGCCAGGAGGCATGTGGCCTTGTTGCCCTCATTGCCGGGCACCTTTCAGGGCGTGTGGATCTTGCTGTGCACGAGGGGCCAGGCTCCGTCAGGGGTGCTGGGGTGTGAGGGGTGCAGTCTTCATCCCCAATTCCCTACAGCAGTGTTGTCTTGCTTTAGAGCCCCCTGGGGCCACATGCCCTCACAGGCATCCCCCCACTATTACCCCACGCAGGCACGTCTGTCTACCCTTTGTGCAGCCCCAGTTGCCTCCTCCGGCATGGCCTGGACCAGCGGCAGCTGCCGCCCTACCCTGCCCTGGAAGCAAGGGCTGAAAGTGGCAGCTGGAGGAGGGGGGAGCCCAGGGCCGTGGGGAACGGCGGGAGGTGAGAGCCGGGGGGGGGCTGCGATTGAACCCCATGGAGGCCGCAGGCTGCCTGCCGGAGAGCCCAGCTCCGGGGAATCGGCTGTCTTATCAGCAGACTCTCCTTGCAGCGCTCTTCAGCAGCTGATGCCTCTCCCGGTGTCTGGGCTCTGCCGTCTGGGTTGATTAGCTGGCTCAATATGCGAAATAACTCCAGTGACCTTGCCTGTGCTGCACTGATTGCAGAGGAGCAGAGCGCTCCTTCTGTCCCCTGCCCCGCGGTGGGTGTGAAGCCGTGGTTTGGGGGTTTAGCTGCGTCTGCCACGGCCCGTGTGCGAGCGCTCGTGACCCTGCCCAGGCCAGGCAGGGAAGGCTGGGGGCTGGCCGCTAAGGAGTCCGTGGCGGTGGGCCTGGGTGCCTGGACTGGCTCTTCGGTGCCTTGTCTTTGAGTGACTTGATGAGCTGAAAACTGAAACGGCGCAGGCATCGTGGGGGTCCCCAGCTTCAGTTGCTTGCTGCCCTGGCAGGAAGGAGGGACATCTCTGATCCCTGCCCAGGTGAAGTGCCCAGGAGGGAGATGAGGGACACCCCCAATATCTAGTCCTGTTCCGACAAAAGAATCCAGCGTACGTCTGGCTGATTTGGATAATATGACACGCTTCTTGGGAAAATCCCAGTGAGACACAGGGTCAGCTCAGGGACTCTCGTATCCTACTTCTCCTCAGTCCTGGCTCTCCTCCTGATCCTAACTTGACAGCCCTGCCAGGTAATCCCACCGTGCCCTGTTCTTCTCTGTCCGATGCACGGTGGAAGTGCAGGCGAGCTGAGGGAGTGTGTGACGGGCTATGGGGTTTAGTGCAGTATTTCTGTTTTAATTGTGCTGAAGTTGTTATAATGTCGCATGACTCAGTTTACCTACAATGGTAGCACGTAGAGAAAGGAGAGTGATTATAGCCCCTGCCAGGGTTGCCTACAGGTGGGGACAAGAGGAGAAGGACCTACAGCATTTGTTGAACAGCTTTGTTAACACATCTCCGTCTTTGTTGCGTCTCCAGTCCAAACTTTCTTTATGGTCTGCTCCCAATATGCTGCACAGGCCCCTGCACCTGGTGTTGCCAGATCTTGTGGGGTGCATGGTGGTGCTACAGGGCCTGCAGGCAAGTTGTTGGCGTACCAGCGAAGGTGAGATGGGGAAGATGAGCATAACCATGGAGAGAAGAGCATGAATAAAGGGTTGTCATCTCCTTGCAGATGAGTCTGGAGGCAGAGGGAGCTGGAGAGACTGGAAAGGGGGCAGCTGAGTACCTTTGAGGGTGCTTAGGGCTGCACGGGCTAGACCGGGGCCAGAGGGACTGCAGGAGCAGAGCGCCTCAGGCTGGATGGCCTTTGCCCCAGGAAATGCCCACAGTAAAGAGACCGTCTGCTTTGCTGCTGGGAACTTGAGGTTACATTTGGTCTGCACAGCAATGTCCCTTTCTCAGGAGTGCATTTGGATGTAGCTCCTTGAGCCCGGGCTGTGGAGACCCAGGGAGGGCGAGATGCGGAAGGGCCGGGGTCTCAGGCTGGGAAGGAGCCTGGGCTCCCCGGCTCTAGAAGCCGCCCCTGGGCTGGCGTTGGGGGCTCTCATGGAGACCAGACAAGGCTGCGGTCCTGAGCCAGCCCCCCTGGACGACACTCCATGCCTGGCATTCCTCTGGCCGAGGGCTGGGTCTTGCAAAGATGCACCGGCACAGAGCAGCTAGTGAGGGGCTGATGCTCGAACCCCCAAACCTGAGCCTCTCGGCTTAGCTGTGCCTCTGAGGACTGACGGCCTGGCCAGGTTTTCACCCTGGCCCTAGGATTTGGGCCACGTGGTGTTCAGGTAATAAGGGCATACCCCATCACCGGGTTTGAAAACCTTCTGACTTGTCTTCCATGTCCATCCCCATATGGCTCCCCATGGGCAGCTTGTGCCAGTCTGGTGCATTAACCAGAGGGTGGAAACAGGGGTTGCCTTTCATTGCCTTTATGCCACTATACAAAGTTTCAGGCCAAGCACACAGAGGTCCACACTCCTTGTCACACCACAAATGCCCAAAAGGCATTTTCCAGCTATTTAGTTGGTCTAATAAAAGATATCACATCTACCCAACGAAACTTGTCTGCAAAAGGTGGTACCAATTCATGGTGCCGTTTAGTGGTGGACGTCTGTTTACTTCAGGGTGCGAGAGCTGCCCCTGCTCTCCAGCCACCTTGGCACGTCCCGGGGCACGTCTCAGGAAGCTGGGTAGGTGCTCCAGGGCTTGAGGGGCCTGATCCTGCACTGACATTCCCAGGGTGCACAGGACCAGGCCCAAGTCCGGGGAGAACATGGTTTGCCCAGGGAAGCAGGTCAGCCGTGCTGGGAGACGGCCGCGGTCTGTCCTCTTCCAGGAGCTCTCGGCGTCTCGGCACAGCGTGGTTGTGTTTCGTGGGGTTTGAGCACCGAACCTCAGCTGTAACCCACCGTCTCCCCGTGCTTGTCTCGCCGCATCTGCATCCTACTCTGCCTCTCCGCTCTCCATTAGCTTGATGTAGGTTTCACATTACTGTCTCCTAAATTAAACTTCTAAAAGCCTGTCTGATCTGCATCTGACTCTTTAGTAATGGGGGGAAAAATCCAATCTCTTTCCTGTCCAAGAGCTGATGGGTTACACTGGAGAGGGTGTGGGGACAGCAGGACTGAAAATAAGCTTCTCTATCTTGGCAGGAAATGCCAACGCCAAAGCTTTAAATGAAAAACTGTTTTGAATATTGATAAGTACCGAGCACGTACCCTGTGTTTTCTATGAATATATTTAGGGGAAGGCTATTGAAATCTAACAGAAGGACCCATGGAGTTAACATTGGCTCCTAAATAGTTTGGGGGTCTCCAGGAGGGCTGCAGAGGGGCTGAAAGGAAGAGCATGAGGCATCACCGAGGCGGCTCTGGGATCGTATCCGAAAAGCTAGGAGAGCGACCGGTGCAAAGGTGAACGGTGAATAACCAAGTCTGCTGCTGCTTCTCATTCCTGCGATCCACCCTGTCCTGTGGTCCCTGCTGTTAGGTTTCTCGGCCAGGATCCCATCACCTGCCTGACACCTACATTGCCCCTTGGATTCACAGCTTGAAACAAAAATACCCCTCGGCCGTTAAGACCGCCTTTCTAGCCCATGTTTTGACCAGGTCACCTCCATCTTCCTCTGCATCCTTCCACTGGATTCTCCACCATGTCAAGTTCAAGGTTTTCATTTCCTTCAGGATTATTTCCCTGCTTCTACCCTTGTCTCTTTTTGTATCACCCATGGACTTCTTCCACTCCGGTCTTGATACCCGGCTTGTCCGCTTCTCTGTTTTCTAGCCCCTGTCTCATGTGCATAGGGCTCATGACCCGCAGCCGTTCCACACGGCCGTGGCCTTCTCCACCTAAATCCCTGTCAAAGTCCCATTTTTCCTACATCTCCATGGAAGTAGGTGCTAGATCCTACCCATGTGCCCTCAACAGGGCAGAGAGGCAGACAGTTGCTCTCTTTGGGGACCCTCAAGATTTGTCCCACATTGGTATACTTGATTTCTTGGACATAACAGCAGAGATGTGGTGGCAATGGTCAGACCTGCAGCTGCTTTCCCTTTCACTGAGGGCTGTGGACCTTTGGGTCCAGCTAATGGTGTTATCTTCATGCCACCTTTACCCCATTGCCTCTGCAGCAGACTCGAAGATTGAATCCTAGTGGGCTTAAGAAACATAGAGGAGTTAAGTGAACTGTTGTGTAGGTGGCAGGAACTAAATTAACCGACATCTGTTATCACTTTGCACATCTGTTGTGTCCCCTCTTCCCACCTGTGAAGAGGTGCTCAGGCGTCAGGAGGCTGGAACCCAGCTGGAGGTGGTTGGTAGGCAATAGTCTGCTTGGTTGGCAGGCTGGGAAACAGCTGAAACTGATGCTTAATGAATGAGGATGGAGCCACAGAGAGGGTAGGGTAGGGTTGGGTTGGGTTGGGTTGTTGCTTGCGTGTCTGCAGTTTCTGTGCTTGTGTTTGCTGCGGGGACAGGATTGCCTGATGTCAAATAAACTGGCTGCAAACCCTGAAGTCAGACCAGACTCCCCTGCAGCAGGGAGCAGGGTGAGTGACCTGCTCGCACCAGCCTTTGCTGTGCTGCTGGGGTCAGGGAGCGTGCCCAAACTCGGGGCAGGAGTGCTTCTAGCACATCTGGGACACACTTGCATAAGAAATAAATAATAACAGGATGGAAATTTCTCACCAGAGAAGATATTATATCACCCCCCCTCCCCAATCAGCTTTTGAGGTCAGGCTTCAAATTTGATTAGGTAACAAGTCAAACAAGTTAGAGTCTTATTTTAATATCCGGAGAGGATACTTTTGTAAATCAAAACAACAGCAGTGTTTTGACAGCTTATTTTCTCTGCTCACAAGAGCCGGCGGTCGGCGCGGCAGGCCAGGCTGCAGGGCAGGGCAGCGGTGCAGCAGCGGAGCGGCTGCGGGTGCAGTAGCAAAGGGCGCTGAGTTAGAAATCATAGTGGGATTAGCAAGGGAACGGCAGGATTGCGGTGCCCAGCAGAGCTGTAAGGAGCCCAGCACTGGGCAGGCTGTTCTGGTATTACTGTACCAGATAATTAGCTTGGGTGTTGGCAGACTTTACAGTAGTGCATTTACTATGTCACAGATTTGAACAGTGGTGGAAACTGCAGCTCTGTGCCCTGAATGTACTTCTCTGCTAGTTGCAGCGGGGATAAATCTTCTGTTGCAGGCGTCTCTGGGGCAGATGGTGGTAATGGTCCTAATCTGGCGCTCGCTCAGAAAGGCGACTGTGCCCTTAGAGCTTTGAAATCTGAATTTCCTGACGCCTTGCTGAAAAGTTCTTGTTGCAAATGTTGTGAGCGGCCAGCGTCTCTGCTGGAGTTGTGTATGCTGGACATGCCCACGTGGAAACGTGCGCAGGAAGGGCTGCGGGCCTGGTGACAATGCAGCAGCAGATTACCGAGCCGTGATTGACGTGGCCTGCCAGCTGGTGCTGGGAAAGTGGGCAAATTAAAAGCCATCTTCTAAAAACACAGATAACCTCTCGTCTCCCTGCAGGCTTGGCGCGCCATGCAGAATCCCAAGCAGGGCTGCGACCCCCTCCGACATTCATCGCCTGCATTGCCCGGGAAGCGTGAATGAGGCCTGCAGCTGTTTGTTTCAGTGGTTTGAAAAGCCTCTGAATTTTCTTTCCACTTTGCTGACTCTCATCCAGCCCAGCCCCGTCTCCTCTCCCTCCCTCCCTCCTTCCTTCCCTCCAACTCGGGCTTCCCATTGGGCTGCACTGCCCTTAACTCGATCCCCGTCTTGACCCTGAATTCTGGCTCTCCACGGCTGTAGCCTGCAGCTGTTCACGGTGCCTCTTCCAGTCGGGAGCGGACGTCCGGTTTACGAGCATGCCAAAGAGTCGGTTCGATTTTTTTAACTGAAATCCAATGACACTCATCTGTATTGGGCTAGTGTTTAATTGGGACACCTGCTTCTTACTGATTTGCCCCTATAGCCTACTAGTTTTTGTCCCCAAGTCCTTCTGAGGTTCGTTTTCACCTTGGACAGCGTTTCTCAAATTGAGACGCTTGACATTCTTGATCAATGAGCAGTTTGTTAATTCACCAGAATCCAATTAATCCACATAAGTGTGTGTGTGTGTGTGATCAGTAGGGGTTTGAGTTTTTTTTAATTTTTATTAATTTTAGTTTAACAAATGTCCTGGACATGCACTGAATATGCAATACCCACATCCTGTTTATGACAATAGCTTGCATTGAAGTTAAGCAGTTATACCAGAGAACAATGCATACTACTAAGAGCTCTTATTACACGTATTTTTAATCCTCTTATCAGTTCTTTAGTACTTCTCACACATTTGTCACCCTTGCAGTAAGTCTCTAAGGAGTGAGAATATAATCGTCTTAAGGCATTTTTAGGAATATGGTCCCTAGCAGTTGAATTGTTCAGTAAAAAGGGGCTACTTCTAAAGTATCAAAGCAGTTGCTTAGAATTGTTTGTTTCAGGCCAATTTACATGGGCTTATAAAGGAGAAACATGCAGATAGCATTGCTTGGGTAAAACTACAATACGTTACTTGATGCCTCGCACATGAGGTGTAGAATCAGCCGGGCAAGGCTAAGTTATATTGAAGGACATTAAGAGCAATGCAGTCTTTGACATGAGACGTCATCCATGTTGCTTGTCAGTCCTGGTAGCCCCGGAGGAGAGGGAAATCTATCCAAGCAGCTAGTCCGAGGGTTAGTCGTACTTCTGGATTCTGCAGCCTCTCGTCTGGTTTCTGGAGGGTGACCTCAGGTTTGTCTGCACCCGGATCTTAGGTTTGCTGAAGAAGGATAATACTTTGTTCTCTTTGATGCTTGACCACTCCTAATGGTTTGGATTTCAGCTTTCTCTGCTGTCTCCATTGGTATTGTATAAGTGTCTCTTGACTCTTTTCTTATCAGAGGCTTGTTGTGTCTTATTCATTTGTCGTATTTTGATGTTAGTCCAGACTGATGTGTTGAGATCTCCCCGTCAGGCAACTTTTAATATTTCAATGTACCCTAATAGTTGCATGCCATCTAGTATTCCCTTTCTTGTGCCGTACAGTTCCCATCACTTCTGAAGTTCAAGCAAGCCATTTAAAGCCAAAGTAACGTATAGATTCTGGTTCAGACTCTGTTATATTTTATGCCTTTTTTTTATTTCACAACTTTCAGTGTGCAACTTGCAATGAACAGGACATCTTCGAGCTGCAGGACAGATTATTTGTATGTTGAAAAATGGATCCTTTGATAAAAAAAACAGGCACATAAAGCTTCGTATTTGGTAGTTTTTTTGGAAGATTTTTTTTTGGCCATTTGAATCTTATAGTTTTTCTGTGTCACCCAACACATTCTTCTGTGGTTTATTTTTGCTGTTTGTCAGCCTCTTGAATAAGGCAAGGCAGGGAGTCGTCCTCACAGCTGGAGAAGGCTTAACAATCTCTTGAAAGAAAACGAGCGCAGCGCCTTGTACCTGCCAGGTGTCCTACGCAGCCACGCTGGTACAACAGTTGGCATCCCACTTCTCGAGTATCACTGTCTTTTAACTCCATTGCCTGGGTTGAAACCCTAGCTTACCAGGCTAATTGATACGGGCCATTGGCTTCCTGCCTGGGTTGGCAATTTGTTGAGTGTTTGTTGTTTCTAATGAGAAGAAGGGTTCCAGGGACAAATCTTGCCAAGCTCCATTAATTTATTGACTGTTGTCTGTATAGCCCTAATCGGTCAGCAAGGCCTAAGTTACGCGTTAGCAATCCAAAGGGAGAAGTGAGCTGCAGTGATGGGAATGGAGTAAGTTCAGTCATGCATTTGAAGGCATTGCTATATGCATTTGTTTATTTTATTTATGTATTTATTCAAAGTATACAGTGTCCTTCCCAACAGAGGCTCAGGGTGGCTTACAGTAAGAGAACAGACTGACTTATAAAACAGGCAAAAGAATAAAAAACAAAAAAAAAGGCAGCTTGAGTATCAAACAGAAATCCCCCTAAACAATATCCTGGCCTAGCTCTTTTTGCTAAACACCTGCTGAAATAGGGAAGGTCTTAGAGTGCCTACAAAAGATGTCCAGGTTCAGACTCTGGTGGCTCAATTAGGAGGAAGTTTCAGTGAGGAGCGACTGCGGAGAGCAGCCTCTCACGCATTTTTGCCCAATGGACTTGGCACACTGATGGCACTTGCAGGAGGTCATTTGTGGCTGACCTTTGGGATTGCAACAGGGTGCAAGGAGAAAGTCATCCTTTAGGTACATGGGGCCTTATAAGTCAAAACCAGCACCTTGCATTTCACCCAGAAAGCTATTGGGAGCCAGTGAAGATGCTGGAGCACTGGCGTTGTGTAGTCCTGTCAGCTCACGTCTGTCAGAAGGCGGC
>NW_005842737.1:386587-406962 GCF_000455745.1 Alligator sinensis
GGCATTCCCTCTAAGCTGCGTGGCATGTGTGGTTGTGCTCATGCTGCGCTGCCAGGTGCGCCTGCACGCGGGCGCACGCCACACAGCTTAGAGAGAACGCTGGCTGCCATGTCCTGCACCAGCTTCTGCATGGTCTTCAAGGGCAGCCTCACATAAAGCACGTTGCGATAGTTCAGCCTCAAGGTAATGAAGGCCTGGGTGAGGGTGGCCAGATGCAACTTTGAAAGGAAAGGTCGCAGCCTCCTCACCAGATAGAGCTGGTGAAGGGCGCTTCTCGCCCCTGCTGCTGTCTGGAGATCCAGGAGCAGCACAAGGCTGCCAACGTGAGAGAGCAGGGGAGGCTGAACTCCATCAGTGAGGGTGTCCCAGCCTCCTTCACCCAAGGCAAGCAATCTCCGCACCTCTCTTGTCTCGATTCAGCTTCACTTGATTCGCTCGCAGCCAGCCCCAGCTGTGGTCAGGCACTGGGTGAGGACTAAGACTGCAGGGCCTGGGCCAGATCAGAGGGAGAGGTATTGCTGCATGCCATCTGCATGCTGATAACCGCTCACTCCAAACATCTGCACATCTGTTTACAACAACTAGACCAACAGAGTATGTGGTACATCTGGCCAACCCACTCCGGTCAGCCTCTTATTGTGTTCTGAATAAATCATCACAGGAGCTCGACAAAGCTCAAAGGCGTCTTGTCCTAGGTGGTTGTGGGACAGAGTACCTGCCTCTTGTGCCTCCATCTTGTCCTGGCAATCAGGACTCATACTAAAGATGATATCTTTTATTAGTCCAACAAGATTTTTGCAACAAAAATTCTTTAATTGCAAGCTTTCGGGTACAAACACCCTTCATCAGGCATTGGAGAAAAGATTGTAAAAGTTCTCCTGGGTAGAAATGAAAGTTCATATTTCATAGGATTTTACAGAGGAGTCAATAGATGGAAAACTCCTCTGGGCAGTCAGTTCATAGCTGGTACGAAGCCTCTCACCTCCTGTGAGGCTCTGTGATGATGCACATTACCTTGAAACGAAGGCAGGAGCAGGATCTTAGGTTTCAGGTGGTCACAGTTGCTTCCTGCTTGGGAAAATATGAAGATTCAGTATCTTCCATGTGTCAGGTATCCAGGCTGTAGGTGTATTGGTCTAGAGGAAAAGGCCATCAGGAGTCCTGATGGCCTTTTCCATCTTGTCCTGTCTTTCTGGTTTCTTTTTGCACCTAGCACCAAGAAGTATTTATAACTTGCTACCAATTTAGCATAAACGAGAAGGGTCTGGGACTGTGGTTCGTGGCTTTGCAATTTTAAATACAGAGTAGTTTGGGAATAGAAGATTTTGCCCATATGACTGCTCTGGCCGATACATTGGACACTACATTTTAACAGACATCTTGACTTAATATGTTAAAAATTGATGCACAATTTTTCCCCAAATTCTCCAAATTTTCTATGCCGTGGTGCAAGTTGTTTAATAAAAATGTAGCAAATGGCACTGGAACAAGAACAGAGTAACTGTTCAAGGTTTGTTCCCTCCTCCAGCATGATGAAAACTGATTTATTCCTTCTCTTTTTCTAGCCCGTTCTTGATCCCTGACAGTAACTTTGCCTCTCACCCCATGGAAACACAGCCCCTTTAGTAGGCTTTTGTGAAGGACCCTGTCAAAAGCTTTAGAAAATTTAAACAAGTAGGTCAGGCAAAAAGTAGGGCAGGGTGGCACCTTTAGCAGCCAGCTGTTTGGAAGGTGCCACCCTACTTTACCTTCTGCCTGCCTCCAGACCGCAGTGCCGACCCCCTTCTGCACTCAGGTGAGTGCCGCTGATTGATTCTTGTATCCCAATTTCACCGGCACATTCAAAGAAGTCTAATAGATTAGCTAAGTACAGCTTTATTTTGCAGGATCTTTGCTGATTAGCCCTTACATCATGGGTTTTTTGCTGCTGTTTCTTTGTTCGGCTTGTTTAAGCTGCTTGCCATGTACAGATATAAGGTCTTATTTCCCCAGATGACTCCCTAGAGCGTTTTTTTTTTAAATGCAGGTAGATGATTTACCCCTCCTCGGTCCTCTAATATGTTACCTGTTTTTAATGAGAGGGAGGATATTTCTATGATCAACTCAGCCACTTGATTCCTATCCACTGGGCCGGCCGCTTGTTGCTGTAGACATTTTTAATGCCGCAGTGTCCGATAGCGCTTCATCTCTGTTGCTCGAGAGGGGTGGGCCGGGGTGGATCCCCACAACAGTCGCTGTGTGCCAAAGACTCTGGCAGGCGAACATTTCACTTCCCCTCTATGTCTTTTTCTCTCTTCTTTGCTTGCTCCTGCAACCCCTGGCAAGCCCTGGGCCCACCATTTCTCTAACAGGCTCCTTGCTTCTGCTATTTACAGAACGTTTCATTTTCTACATCTTCATCTGCTTCTCCAAATCTATTTTGATCCTTCTAATTTCTCTTATGTGTCCCGCTGTAATTTATGCTCCTGTTTTGCTGTCCTCAATAGAATCTGATTTTTCCAAATTCAAAGGATTTCTATTTCACTAAAATACCATTAGTTTACCTTTACTCTTAGTTTACTTCCAGGTTTCCTTTTCGATCACTGCTGCATGTGCCTTCTGAGACTTAAGAGATGGCATGGATGCTACTTCCTGACTGCATTGCTTTTTCTTTTGACACCCTGGACTCTTCAACCATATTTTTTTTAATTTTCATTTCCAAAGATTAGTGTCACGTGTTGTACCCTTACCTCCCTGTTAAAGACATCGCCTGTCCTTACATTAAAGTCAACATTTAGGACGAGAATGCTGTTAATTCTTGTCTTCACTCTTGTGGGTTACATAAAACTAAGGGTTAGACCCTATTTTACTTACTGGACAGCTAAATACAACCCTGTTCCACCCTGCTTGAGCCTCTAAAAAATTGGTCCTACAGAAGGTGAATGGGTCTTCTCGTCTTTATCATGACTTCATCTTTAAGGCTAAGATCTTATAACATCAGATGCATGTTATAAAAGCAGATGCACAATTTTATTTTGGGGGGGGGGGGAGTGGGTTGTTTTTGGAGGGGTTTTTTGTTGTCGCCCTCTTCCCCCCATCCCCATCCCACCATGGACTTGAGCAAGGTGCAGCTGGATCAGAGTTTGGCACCTAAGTCTGTAATAGTGCAACTCTCTGTCTTTCTCCAGCTACTCTTCCCATCCTCCCACACTGTCTCACAGCAGGTGCAGGAATCTTCTCTCCGGCTGCTGCTGCCGGCAGCCTTACTCACGGAGCTCCATCCCGTTGCAGATCTCATCTGAAAGCATTGCTCTTGCACTTATCTCACTTTCTTTCTCCTGTTAATTTACAGAGTAAATAATAGGCTCTTTACATCTTTTGGGGACATCGCTGTATGTGAGCAACTTCTATACAAAACAATATTTCACTGTGTCCTACTTACAGTGCTCATTAGCAGCTGAAACTGCGTGTGGGAGGGAAAGGAGAGGAGGCTTGGTGTGAAGGGGCAAATATAGAATCAAATGGGTCTGTCTAAGTATGGAGCCTCAGTCTCCGGGAGCCACAACCGGCTGCCAGCGTCCAAGGCACCGGAGCAGAATTGCCAGCTTGGTGCTGGATTGCGGGGTGACAACGCAACGTGCGCTGCCGCACGACATCAGCCCAGGCATCCTCACGTAAGAGACGGCGCTGACATGCTTTTAGTCTCTAGTCTTCAGGTCCCTTATTGGCACTAGCATCCGCCCAGCTTAGGTGGGGGGTTTTCTGTTGTGATGGACTGGAAATTCAGACCCTGGGCCAGAGTTTCAGCAGGCATAAATGCTATTGCTCCACTGAAATCAGTAGAGAAGTGGTAGTCTGCAGCCGCCTGAAAACCTGGCCTTGTGTTTGTTCATCTCTAGGCCAAAATTGTCAGAAGTGTCTAAAGTTAGGCTTGCACATCCTTGTTTAGACTCCTTTAAAATGTGACCTGAGTGTTGGGTCTCCACGACAGAAAGGATGTGCTCAAATTGGAGACAGTCCAGCGGAGGGCACTGAAAATGGTCCGGGAGCTGGGTGACATGACGTGGGGAGAGGCCGAGGGAAGTGGGCTGATTCAGTCTGGAGAAGAGAAGACGGAGGGGGATTGAATAGCAGCCTTCACCTCCCTGCAGGGGGGCTGCAAAGAGGATGGAGCTGGGCTGGTCTCAGTGGGGGCAGACGACAGGACAAGGAGCAATGGGCTCCAGCTGCAGCAAGGGAAGTTGAGGTTGGATATTAGGAAAAACTCTCTCGCTAAGAGAGTAATAAAATACTGGAACTGGCTACCCAGGGCAGTGGTGCAGTCTCCATCCTTGGAGGTTTTGAAGACCTGGGTAGACAAAGCCTTGGCTGGGATGATGGAGTTGGGGCTGGTCCTGCTTGGAGCAGGAGGTTGGACTAGATGTGACCTCCCGAGGTCCTCTCCGCCCTCGTTGTCTGTGATGACTTTCTTCTCTTTTTTAATTTTGAAAGTGGTAAGTGTAGACTTTCATGGAGGCTGCAAGTCTCTTGTTTCTTTTAGCATTTTGGTAGCTTGGGCAGCTCCAGGGACACTGGGGCAGGCTTGTACCGGGGACAAGACTGTTAGAAAGTGTGTTTGCTATAATAACGGGGAAAGGGAAAGTGAAGTAATATTATGTACAACTCGGCTACATTCTGCTGCTTCTGCCCGCACCTCGGCTTAACTCCCTGCTGGAGTCCAGGCAGCGTCGCAGAGACGTGGGCCGGGAAGGGACCTCCAGCGCTCCTCTAGTCCAGCCCCTGCCTGAGGCAGGATCAGCCCTGTCCAAACCACCCCAGACAGACCCCAATCGCAACTCTACAGAAGATACCCGCAACCCTGATGCAACACAGACCTGACGCCGGCACCTGCCACAGGTAAAGCAGGGGACCAAGGCAGCCAGCGTCCTGCTTCTGTGAGATGTTTTAGCAATGATGTTTCTGGGTAAAGGGCCACAGCCCCTGCTACAGAATAAAGCAACCTCCCCTGCACTGTGTACCGATCTGACGATGGGGTAAAACCCCTTCCTGACCCCGAATACGGCAGTCGGGCCGTCCTGAGTGTAGGGGCAAGACCCTCTAGCCGGGACCTCCAGCTTTGGTCCTGGCAGGGGCATTGGCTCAGCCCAGTCAAAGTCCCTGACCTTGGCCACTGCTAACACTTTTTCCTAGATCTCTTCAGAAAGAAAAGAGCAACTGCAATTTAACGTTATAGAGAAAGCACCCTGCGCTTGCTTAGTGAGCAGACATATAATAGATCTGTGAATAGTACATTATTCAGTACATCTGAATAACTTAAAGAAAATTATTAGGCAGTAAATTTTAGTGCTCTGTATACAGATTTCCCCACTGCTCTGCTGCTGCTGTCACATATTTCAGTACAAGGTTTCAGCTTTAATGTCATGCGTCAGGATGCATGTGCAGACGCTTTCCACCATGACCGTCTCGCAGAGGTGATTTGTCACTCCGTATAACATGACTAACGGTGTGAGTGACCCGACTTCTCCCGAACCTGAGGAAAAGGCAGACTCTTGGTTACCTTCCAAACGTTTCCTTCAACAGCGCCATCTGAAACCACCCCTTCATTCAGCCTCACATTTCGGGCCTTGAGCTGATAGTTATGTCTCCTTAGTTTTCTAGGAAGACAGAAAATCCATGGCACTGAGCAATGCATCCTTCAAAGAGCTGCATCCACACACAGAGCTGTCCCCAGCTCCTGTAGCGGTGACTTCCCCCGCTGAGCTTGGATGGGCTCGGCTCTCAAACGAGGGATGTATTAGCTCTACACGACTGCTTCTTTGTAGAAACTTTCTGCGCAGCTTCGGAAACTGCTCCTGGGTGTGCCTAAAAATTACCTGACCCCTTCCCCAGAGGTTTTCAAGCCCCTCTCTTTAAGTTGCCCTGTCTGCTCTCTGCCTGCATACAGCGAAGCAGAGGATTCGGGTAACGTGCACATTTCCTCTCTGGGCTTCTCTCCTTTTTGTTTGTACTCGAGTGGCAAAAAACTCAAGTGCTGCAGCATCAATAGACGGGTCACACTAGTACCTTTTAACTAACACTGTTCAACAGCTTTGCACTGATGTGGACAAGAGCCATCCAGTTTTAAAGTGTTAGCTTGTCACGACTGATTCCGAGGCTGAACTCCCTTCTCCAGCCTCGACCAGGCCCTTCTGTATAGAGAAGAAACTCGGCTGGTTTGTGATCCGTTGCTGAAAAGGATTACACACAGCACGGTGGCTATGATAGCAAGGGGCTGGCTGCATTCGTCCGGGAGGTCCTTTGCAGCCCCATGTCACTGGTTCTTTGAGCCCAGCGTGTTATGAGGGTACACGACGGTTGGGTCCCACGTGCATTTAGCTAGTTGTGACCACCTTCTGTGCAGACACTGTGGCTGTTGCTTGGGCCGCGGGCTATGTTTCACGATTCCTCTGGTGTGAGACACGGCCCCTCCGGCGCTCCGACCTCCTGGGCCTCCGTCTTACTTGTCCGCGCTCCCCCCAGACCTTCACAGGGCGCTTGATGCTCTGGCCGCTTCGTTTTAGCTGTCTCTGAGCTATCGTGGCAAGAAAGCCAAGAACCTGGGCTTAGCAAAGGGGCGTCTTAACCACAGTCACTTTACTCTGGAAAGCACCCAAGCGTTTTAAAACACCAAAAGGCACGTACCTCCCTACCCTATCTGATCTTGCCACTTTAAATATAAGCCCTATTAGCATTTCAGGTCTGGCAGAGTCCTCTGGCGTAATACTTACCCTCCACAGCCCTTCAGTTCGGTGGCAGTGGCTGACCCCCTGGCACCCTAATTACAGCAGCACCCCTTCTGCAGTCCGGTTGTTATCTCTGTCGCAGTTGACGGCTGACAAGATGAGCCAGCGGTGTGCCCATGTTATCAAGGAGGATAGCAGCATCCGGGGCTGCATTGGTAGGAGCGTTGCCAGCAGGTCAAGGGAAGCGATCCTTCCCTCTATTCAGCACTGGGGAGGCCCCATCTGGAGTCCTGTGTCCATCCCCCACGACAGAAAGGATGTGGACACATTGGAGGGAGTCCAGCGGAGGGCATCATACATGGTTGTGGGGCTGGGGTCATGACCGGTGAGAAGAGGCTGAGGGAAATGGGCTGATTTATTCTGCAGAAGGGAAGACCGAGGGGGATTGAATAGCAGCCTTCACCTCCCTGCAGGGGGGCTGCAAAGAGGATGGAGCTGGACTGGGCCCAGGGGGGGCAGGTGACAGGACAAGGAGCAATGGGCTCCAGCTGCAGCAAGGGAAGTTGAGGTTGGGTATTAGGAAGAATTTTCTCACAAGGATGGTAGTAAAGCACTGGAACGGGTTGCCCAGAGAGGTTGTTGGATCTCCATCCTTGGAGGTGTTTAAGATCTGGCTACACAAAGCCCTGGCCGAGACGATGCAGTTGGGGCTGGTCCTGCTTGGAGCAGGGGTTGGACTAGATACGACTCCTGAGCTCCCTTCCAGCCCTAACTTTCTGAATCTATGAATCTAAGATCTCCCCCCTTTCTCACCGAGCTTGCCTCCACCCATGCAGAAAACCACTCTGCCGCAGGGACGAGTATGTAGTTGAGCTGTTCAAAGGGGAGAGCCCCAGCGTGCCGTCCTGATGCCCTCTCCTTGGTAGTCCTTCAACCTTACGTGAAGTCCCTTTGCCGGCCAGGACAGCTCTCCAGAAGGAAATTCAGTAGCTGCTCTCCGGAGGTTTAGACTTGGGTATTGTGACCCTACAAAACAGCATTCCTAATTAGGCTTTGGAGTCTACTTTTAGTCACCCCTTCTGAAATTCTTGGCCGTAGACTAATATCGGCAGTTAGGACTGAAAGGGGCCTGCCAGGCAAGCGAGTTCAGTTCCCAGGTCCTCGGGCAACTAGTTTTCTAAAAGGGCGCATGAGCTCGTCCACGTGACCCCTCGCACCATCGTCACAGCACACCTTGAGACACCCCTGGGACGCGCCTCAGGAGGTGGGAAAGCAGGAGGGTCGGGGGCAGCACTCATGCTTCGACGCTGCAGTGGAAGCAAGTTGTTTGGGGTCAAACCTGCTCGAGTGGCTTAGACCGGTACCATGTCCGTGCTACAGGACCCTGCAGTCCTCGCTGATCGAAATTGGGGAAAACCTTGTCCTGACCTTAGATCTGACCCTGGGCACGCTCGACAGACCTACCAGGGGGCATGTGGGAGGTTTTAGTACTCCTGGGAGCATCGGTGCATCCCCGCCGAACTCCAGCCCCAGCTGTGACCGGCAGCTGCTGCTTTCAAGGAAGGTGAAAGTACCCGACTGACTCAACAGCTGCTCACTTGCCTTGTTAAACTGTCCTGCCAAAGCAATTGCACTGTCAAAATGGGTGTGGGTGTGTGGGGGACGGAGCGGGGTGGGTGTCGATTGTGCATTTGTGTAGCATGGCGGGGGAAGGAAAGGAACGGATGAGGGAACCTGTCATGGCTCTTCGTACTACTTCCAGTTTGTGTTAATAGCTGGGCCGAGGCTCTGGGGCCCTTTCCTCCACTCCTTTTTCCTCAGTGTCTCCTGCTGCGTGGTTCTCGTGGACGGAGGCCAGGCAGGTGTGTCTCACAGCTGCAGCGCGTTTCGTATTCCCAAGTTTAGTGAGCTGCAGAGTTCTTGCGATGGGGTGGGCCGGCCGGAGACCATAATTCCAGTCCTCCAGAAAATGCCCTGGCTCCCGAAAGCTTTCCAGGTGCAGTTCAAGCTGCTTTTCTGACCTGCAAGTCCCTAAATGGCCTGGGCCCTACATACTGCCTTCTCCCTTCTGTCCCGTCACGGCCCCTGAGGTCAGCCAAGAGCAGCCTCGTGCGGGTACCCGTGGTGTGCCACGGCCGCGTGGGTGGTCACTGTCGGCAGTCGCTCCTCCTCTCTGGACTCCTTTCTCCCTGAGGCCACAGAGCCCGAGCCTGGACCTCTTCAAGGCCTTCCTGCCGAGTAGGTGTTTAGCAAACAAAGCCAGCCTGGCATGCTGCTTTCATTTCATATTCCCCCGACTGCGCGGCTCCCTGCCGGAGGAGCCGGGCTGGGGCTGGGGCTGGGGCTGGGGCTGGGGCTGGGCCAGGCAGCTGTGAGCTGCTTCTGCTTCTGCACTGCTGGGGCTTCTCCTTGCACAGCTGTTAAAGGCGAGGAAGAAAACCGGCACGCGGCCAGGCCCACCTGGACAGAAAGAGTCTCGTAACAGGGTGTTTAGGCTCTGAGACCTGATATGGTGATGCACAGCTCTTCTGCTGTCCCGTGCACAGGTAGCAGAGCACTAGAAGTGGGTTTAATTCATCCTAACCCAGAAGTGTAGTGGTTTGAGTCTTGAATTTGTCTGCTAAAGTTGGTAGCATGGGCCAGGGCACAGGTGACGTTAGAAAGAACCATTTAGGGGGCTGGGGCACAGGACTGGTGAGGAAAGACTGAGGGAACTGGGCTGATTCAGTCTGCAGAAGAGAAGACCGAGGGGGGATTTGATGGCTGGACCGTTCTCAGCGGGGGCAGATGACAGGACAAGGAGCAATGGGCTCCAGTTGCAGCAAGGGAAGGTAAGGTTGGATATTAGGAGAAACTTTCTCCTTAGGAGGGTGGTGAAGCACTGGAACAGGCTCCCCAGAGAGGTGGTGCAGTCTCCATCCTTGGAGGTGTTGAAGACCCGGCTCGACAAAGCCTTGTCTGGGATGATGTAGTTGGGGCTGCTCCTGCTTGGGTTGGACTAGATGTGGCATCCTGAGCTCCCTTCAATCCTTGTTTTCTATGGTTTGGATAAGCTACAGCTGAAGTGTGTGTGTTGATTTTTAGACTGTCTGAGGACATCATAATCCTGCTCCTAATCTGGCATTGCCTGTCGTAGGCAGAGATCAACTCTCAAGTCATCAATCAAATAGAATAGCGTTGCTATCGTCATTCCCGTAAATCCACGATCCTAAACAATGTCCCAGGCAAAAGGAAAGCACGCCATTACCTGACAGGCCACTTTGTGAAAAAATGTGTATGACTGTCCATAGACATGCGCTTTCCCAGCGGTGTCTTAAACTCGTGTTTTCCAGCTCCAAGCGACTGCCGCAGCCACCAGGCTGTAGGTTGTTCTGGAGAAGGGGGGCATTTTCGACACTTCCGATTGCAGCTCTTGCACCTTGCAGAAAAGGCCTGGAGACTCGCTCCAGGTGACTCTGTGGCCTCGTGGGCAGGGTGCTGTCACAGAAGGGAGCGGGGAAAACTGGTCTGCAGCCTCCGCTGCAGCGAGTGTCTGGACTTAAACCTTCACCGGAGGAGGGATGGGACCGCTCCTTTTGTACCTCCAGGCTGTAAGAGCATGCACATCCCTCACTGACTGAGATTATTGATGCCACCTTTTGAAGAGGAAACCTGTCGGCATGCCATACTGCAGTCCTCTTCAGTAAGGCGTCTGCAAAATTAGCACTTCGTATCCTGTTCCTGAGCAATATAACTAGGAAATGAGCCCAGAGCTGTCTTCAGTTCTTCACCACCAACTTCCTAGAGCCTTCCTAGTCGCACCAGAGGTCACGGACCAGGGCAGATATCCATCCACATACCACTAGTTTTCTCTGTTGTATGAGGCTGTTGTTTATCTGTGTTGACTTCTTGCCTTAGAGATGCAACGGGGTTAAGATACGCATAAAAGTTGTGTAAAAATCTGAGATGATTCCCGACCGTCCTTTCAGGTCATGCCCCAATAGAGAAGTGAGCAGCTGCTGCTGCATTCCCTGGTGGCATTCAACAAAACCGCCTCCTTTTCCCCACTGTCTGAGATGTGTTGAAGGAAAATCATGGGCCTGAATGCTGACCATATACAGATCAAACCCATCTTCCACAGTTGATTTCTACTAATGGGAAAGCTGTGCTTGGGTAACAATTATGCACCTGGATAGAGCAAGCAGAGCAATGCTGAACCCTGGCAGCATCAAGGTGAAAAAGAAAATCATTTTGAAAATTTAGCCAGCTCCATAGCATCGCCGTCTGTGAAGGGAGTCTGTCTTTGCCTGCCTACATCAGTTTGTAGCCTTGAACTCATTCCCAATTCTGTACTTGCCAAGTACTCACATAGCTGCAGATGCCAACAAGTCGCTCCGGTATCTGGGTGGGAGAGATGAAGCAGAAAGGAAAGCATCTAGAGCGATGCCGTGTTGTGAACTGGGCTGATTCTGATAGTCTCCCTGAAACGGCGGTCAGCTAAGCTGACAAATGCGAGGCTTGTAGACGAGAGTTAAGTGTCCATGCTGATTCTTTTAGAGTATCAGCTGCCTTTTGATATTGCTTACCACAGCGCGCTGTTGTCATGCCAGCCGAGCTTGGCAGGAACATAGCATTGCTCAAGTGGTTTCATTCTTTGCTTTCTGGGAGGAAATCTGCAACTGCTTCTCTGCTGATACGGTTCTGCTGTGAAGCTCGTTGGAAAAGAGCAGTAGCCTACTGCTATTCTTTGGGCCTTATTCACCGATTTACAAAGCGACGAGTAAACGTTTCTTTATTTGCTGGCTGGTCATTAATGAACGTGTTAAATAGCAGAGTCCCGATGCCTGCAGGGCAGCAATGGGGACACATCCTCAGGGGGGTGAATCCACATCTGCTGTTACGTTCGGAGAGGCATCAGTTAGGCACCTTTAATCTGTTAATCACAGGGTTGGAAGAGACCTCAAGAGTCCCACCCGCAGCACAGATGCGGGGTGTACTGTTTCTAAACTGTCCCGGGTGAAAACCTAGTCAGTCTCAGCTGGAAAACCTCCAGTGATCCCACGACGTCCAGGGGCAGCTTGTCCTCCTGTTGTGCCCTTTTTACAGTTAGGAAGCTTTGACTGAGGTTTCATCCAACCTGGATTTCATCCATTATTCTTCCTCTTCTAAATAGGAGACTTTCGAAGAGTTGAAAACTGTTATCATGCCTCCCCCCGCCACTTAGTGTGTTTTTTTCTCCATAGTAAACATACCTAGTTCCCTCGTATGTCCTGTATTCCCATGCCTTTGGCATCGTTGTCTCTTGCCTCTGGACCCTGCCTCTCCTCTCTACATCCTTCTTAAAATGTGGAGCCCAGACCTGGATGCTAGGCTTCAGCTAAGACACAGGCAGCACCACTCACAGTAATACTATCATGTCCCATGTCTTGCATGACATGCACCTGTTAATGCCTCTCCAAATTGCGTGTGCTTTGTTACCGCAGCATCGCAGTGCTGACTCGCTTTGAGACCTTCTCCCCTTCTGAGATCAATCCAGTTACAGCTACACTTCGCTTGTGGTTATTCAGCCTATGGTGTTTCCACCCAATGGTAATTTTGTCTATCCCATATTTCTCCAGTTACTTGTAAAGCCCGTCTTTAATAAAGTCTTGCATGTCTCCTCATGCACCAAGCTAGTTTGCTGCAGGTGTATATATTGGTAATACGTTTATATTCATGTCGTTAGTTGTACGGTCCCAGTTTGTGGGGTTTTGTGACAACGGAGGCAAAGTACCGATAGTTGCGGAGCTGCTCCACTTTTGCCTCGTCCCCCCTCGCTGCTGAGCGGTGGACCCGCGGTGTTCCCCCGCTTCCCTTTTTTGACAGAATCCTTGTTTTCTTCACGGTCCCTTCCCAGCTCTCTCTTATTTTTTGCTTTTGCTTTCCTGCTGTATCCCTGCGTGTTCTTCCCATTCCTGGATACACTTCCTTCGTGACTTGCCTTTCCTTCCATTACCTGTATGTTCCTCTCTTTATTTTGGGGTAGCCAAGAGGCTTCTTGGTTTCTTGCAGTTCTTTTTATTTTCATTCTACCATGATGGGATAGCTTCTCGTTGAGCTCCCAGCACCCTTGCCTTTAGGATTAAATCCTCCTGGACCTTACTTTTGGATTATTGACAACTTGCCCTTCTCAAGTCCAGTGTCTTTGTTTTGCTCTTTTAATGCCTTGGAAGCATGTCGTCTTTCATAGCGTGATCGCTTCCCTCCACACTCCCAGTCACCTTAATGTTTGCAGCCGGTGCTTTAATGGGTCCGAACACGATCCATGAGAAATGGCGCCTTGTACTTCAGCTTTATAAAGCAGAAAGTTGTCCCCAAGAGCTGCTAAGAACTCACTAGGCATTTTATATTTGCAGATGTGTATGTTTCTCTATTACTCTTAGAATAAAAAGTATGTTATCATATGGTGTGAGTTCATTGCCTATTTCCTCCCAAGTGCAAAACTGTATTTGTCAAATATTATTGCATTATTGGCCATTCTAGCTTCATCTAAATAATGGTTTAGTACCATTGTTATAATTCCTTCTGTTCCCTCTTACTGTCTTGCTGTCATTAGCTCTGCTAGCCATAGATTTCCCCTTGTATTATTTTGCTTTCCTTACCAAAATGAAGCAGGATGAAAGCGGCTCTGTCTGCTCTTGCTGGGTCTCATAACTAATGAGTGCCATTTAGTCGCTCTTAAAATTCAAATGCTGAAAAATGCCATGCAAAATTAATATGAACATTTAGATCAAAATCCTATTTGGTCTGTGCGGCATAGTTTCATAGTTTCTAGGGTCGGAAGGGACCTGAACAGATCATCAAGTCTGACCCCCTGCCCTGGGCAGGAGCGGGTGCTGGGATCATAACACCCCAGCCAGATATTTATCTACCTCCTCTTGAAGACCCCCAAGGGAGGGGAGAGCACCACCTCCCTCGGGAGCCCCTTCCAGAGCCTGGCAGCCCTAACCATAGAGTAATGCCTCCTGATGTCCAGCCTGAACCTGCTCTCAATCCATTTGTGGTTGTTATTCCTTGTTGGTCCAGGTGGTGCCCGGGGGAGCAGAGCCTCACCTATTTTCCGCTGGTCCCCCCTGGTGAGTTTATAGATAGCCACCAGGTCCCCTCTTGGCCTTCTCTTGTGGAGGCTGAACAGGTTCAGGTCCCGTCGCCTCTCCTCTTAGGGCCTGCCCTGCTGCCCCCTGACCATGCGAGTGGCCTCCTCTGGGCCCTCTCCATGCTGTCCACATCCCTCCGGAAGTGCGGCGCCCAGAACTGGACACAGTACTCCAGCTGCGGCCTGACCAGTGTCGTGTAGAGGGGGAGGATCACCTCCTGGGACCTGCTCGAGATGCATCTGTGGATGCATGACAAGGTGCAGTTAGCCTTCCTGACCGCGTCCTCGCATTGTCGGCCCATGTCCATCCCGGAGTCAACAATGACTCCAAGATCCCTTTCTGTCACCGTGTTGACAAGAAGGGAGTCCCCCAGCCTGTGGGTGTGTTGCCGGTTCCTTCTCCCCAGACGCAACACCTTGCACTTGTCTGCGTTGAACTCCATCCTGTTCTCACCCACTCACCCCTGTAACCTGTCCGGGTCTAGCTGGATTCTGTCCCTCCCCTCCAGCATGCCCACCTCGCCCCACAACTTGGTGTCATCCGTGAATTTGGACAGCATGCTTTCGACTCCCACATCCAGATCACTGATGAAGATGTTGAATGGCACAGGCCGGAGGACCGAGCCTTGGGGGACCCCACTGCCCACCTCCCTCCAAGTTGAAAACAACCCATCCACCACCACTCTCTGGGCATGACCCTCCAGCCAATTTGCCACCCAAATGACTGTGTGGGCATCAATGCCGCAGTCGCCTAGGCTTTTTGTGAGCATGGGGATGAGAAACAGTGTCAAAGGCCTTCTTGAAGTCCAGGTAGTCGACATCCACCTCAGCGCCCACATCCAAGGACTTGGTGACTTGATCATAAAAGTAAACCAGGTTAGTCAGGCAGGATCTGGCTGCAATGAGCCCATGTTGATTGTCCCCGAGCGTTACCTCCCATGTGGGCCCCCACAGATGTGCTCCTGGATAATTTTCTCAAAGGTCTTCCCAAGGACTGAGGTGAGACTAACCAGCCTGTAGTTACCCAGTTACCCCCTTTCTCCCCTTCTTGTAAATGAGGACCACGCTGGCCCTTTTCCAGTCCTCTGGGACCTGGCCCAAGCACCACGAGCACTCATAGAGCCGTGCCAGGGGGCCCGCTATGACCCCCACCAATTCCCCCAGCACCCTCAGATGAAGACCTGCTGATTTAAACACGTCCAGCCCCTCCACGAGTTCCCTAACTCGGTCGTCCCTGACCCTAGGCATGGCGTCGTGTCCCCTGAGCCTATCTGTAATCCTAGCCGGGGAGTTGTCCTGCGGGGTCCCTGCTCAGAAATATGGAGGCAAAGAACTCGTTAAAGAGGTCAACTTTCTCCTTTGCTGCAATCACCAGATTGCCGAGCCTGTCCTGCAGGGGCCCCATGTTACCCGGTGCCCTCTTCTTACTCCCTATGTATTTGAAAAAGGACTTTTTGTTATCCCTAATTCTGGTCACCGGCCCTAGCTCCGTCTCTGCCTTGGCCTGCCTACCCACCTCCCTGCAGTCCTGGGCAATGGGGGTGTAATCCTCCTTGGTGATAGTCCCTTGCCTCCACTGTTTGTACACCTCCTTTTTTGCCCTCGGGCCCTCCTGGATGCTTTACTGAGCCAAGGGGGCTTCTTAGCACTCTTGTCCCCTTCGGTTTGCGATGAGACTGACTCCCTCTGAGCTCGGAGGATCGTCTCCTTGAGGAACGACCACCCGTCCTGGACTCCCATCTCACTGAGGCTCTGAGTCCCCAATGTCTCTCTGACTGATCTCCTTAGCTCATTGAAGTCAGCCCTCCTGAAGTCAAGGACTTTTGCCTTGCTGCCTGCTTTCACCACCCTGCACCGGATAGTAAACTCCAGCAGACGATGGGCACTAACGCCTAGGTAGTTGAGCACCCGCAGACCCCTCAGACTTCACTTCGGCTCACCCAAAACTTGCAGATCTCCCTCAGAAAAGTGAATCTGTTCCATGGCGAAGGCTCCTCCGTTGGCTATTTTCTCCATAGATATTTCACGTACCTACAGAAGCGAATGCTGTTTCACCCGGCGGAGGTACGTAGCTCTGATTCTGCCAGTGGGCAGCCTGGGGCACCTGCAGCAGGTTTTAGTTTACAGTTTTCAGGGAGTCGCCTACAGGCACCGGTGGGAGACGAGAGACCCAGGGATGCATCCCTGAGCCAGGGCTGCACATGATGCATCTCCGCTGTCTTAGACCCAGCCGGCCAGGGGAAGCGAAGAGAGCAGGATGAGGGGTGGCCCACCCAGGGAGCAGGCCACCTGGGTACCACATCCTCCTGCCCTCAGGGGGTCTGAACTCATCCCAAGATATGCCAGATATGAGTTCAGAACATCTTATAATGGTCAGAAACTATGACCAGATAGTCGTCTTCCCAAACCAGTTGTGAGTCTATAGAAACCATTGAGTTCTGGTTTGGGTAGAACAGAAATTTCTTACCAAGAGTGTGTTGGAGTGACGTTGTAGCCATGATGGTCCAGGAAGTCTGCGAGGCAAGGATTTTTGTGGGTGATATCTTGTATTGGACTAACTGCATGCTTGGGATCGACTAAGCAAAGCTTCTGCAAGCTTGTCTCAGTCTATCCCAACCATGCAGGTGGTCTAATAGAAGATATCACCCACAAAACCCTTACCAAGAAAGCCTGTTTAGCTGTGAGACACTGTTTTATCAAAATACATGTTTATTTCTGGCTGCAAATCAAGGGACAGTGCATTGGCTAGTATTTCTTGGGATGTTGCACTATTATCTAAAAATAGTTTTAGACCATTGGTATTTAGGAGTTCTGAGGGTATTATTGCCTGCTTTGTACAATAGGGGTTTTGCTGAGGTTTTGCTGGGTTCCTTGGTATTTTTTAGGGTATGTACTGAATTGCAGAGGAATTTTTATAAAGCCCCTGATGGATATCCACACAAATTGAATCCCCTTTTCATCTTCCCAAAGTCTTTAGGAGATTTAATCACTTCATTTTCGGAGCTGTATCTGTAGTTTTAGCTGGGTGACTCCCATTTATCTCCATGATAGCTGTGCGGCTGTGAACACTCAGAAATCCAAACCGATGAAATTTCCCTATACGATGAAGCATGGTCCTCATCAGTGCAGATACTGCTTTGTGAGTGTCTTTCTGGGGAGCAGCAAGATGGTTTGGTGTCTGCACTGTGCAGTCCTGTTCTCTCTTTCAAGGGCAAGTATCTTCTGTAGTGTCTTGCATGCATCAGCTGTGCAAACACCCCAGCGAGTCCTCGCACGTAGGATTAGTAGGTTGTGCTCCGCATATGAACCTGCAAATAGAGAAATAGGCAAAGAGAGGCAGTGGGTCCTCCTCGATTTAAAGAGGTTGCCAAAGCAATCCTTTATCCTGACAGAAGGGCTTACTGGCTCAGCCTTCTTAGATTCAGCACATCAGTGACAAAGATGACCAAAAAGTTTTGTAAGTAGAAACATGCATAAAAATTCAGCTTTTCAAGGAAATTAGACGAATATACAGTTTGGGGTGAGTAGCGATGAGGTACGGTCCTTGGGGAGAGACCTCTCGGCTCTCTGTCCAGAGCTGGCATGATGTACCCAGGTGGTGGATTTATTCTGCTGTGTTTGTCTGCAACAGTGCCTGTTCCTGACCCCGTGGTAAGTGGCTCTGTAGCATGGTGCGGTGTTTACAACTCCTGTTTTCCATGAGCCAAGACCCATTTTCCTCTAGTTCCTCATCAAATGGTGAAGCATCTTCCTTGCATTTGTTTGGTTTTCAGAACCCGGAGCAGAAAGTGTCCCCCTTGCTCAGCCCCTGCTCCGTCTTGCTAGCTGCACGTTTGCTGCTCTCTGTTTGTACCGCATGTTGCACCTCCTGTCATGTTCCTGTACTTCAGGAGCACTGACACTGTGTTAGGTGAGTGCCTCCCTAGCACTGCGACATCGTGGTGGATCTTGCTCAGTAGTGGCATTAGCAGTCCAAGACCCCTCTGCACATTACTGTGTTAATTGTGTAAGGTGTAATCACAGCACATGAGCAGGGTGCTACACGTGCACCCAACTTAAGGGACCATAAAATGCAGAACAAGCCATAAAATCGCCCCATGCATCACAACAAACGTTTTCCCGGCTGATTTGTTTGGCACCTTAAATGTAATGTGTGGCCCGGGCCGACAACCAGGCACGGCAGGGGGCACGTTTGTTGGGACCGGGGCTCAGTTTCCATCACACCATGAAATGAATGTGCGCCAGGGGCCATAATTGGCATCTGTATTAACACCTGCCTGCAGACAAGCCACTGTGCTCTGGACACAACTGGAAGGAGTGAAGTTGTGTTGGCGCAACCCTGCAAGCAGGCAATTAGCTCTGTCACTTAGCAGTGCTAATTAGGTGCTGATAGGAAAGCTGCCTGTGGATCAGAGGGTAGCTGTGAAGCAGGGCAGCATGTTCCCAGGCAGTGCTGCCCACCGTGGTATTTTTGTGGTTGAGATGCACCCAAAGTTTGCGGTGTCAGAAAAGGGGGATTTGCCAAGGGAAGACCTTGTGGGGTGGCAGAGCTCTGTTTTCTCCCAGGCTCAGGAGTGTTTGAATACAAATGCACCCAAAGCAGCTGATATAACTGTGGACGTAGCCTTTGACATAACCCTGGAAGGACCTTCCAGAGGTCCAGCCCTTTGGTTTGTGATGGTCACCACATCATATTAAGCCTGTTCATACTTTTTCCAAGCTCCGTTATAAACCTGGTTACACTTTTCCCCTACCGCTTTCTGAATCTCGCTGCTCTGATGTTTAGAAACCTTTTTCTAATTTCCAGCCTACATTTTTTCCAGGACAGTTCATCCCCTTTTGTTCTGGTACCAGCATTGTCCCTTTGTTTAGGCAGCTCTTCTCCTTCCTGGTGTTTATGGAGATTTGTCATCGGTCCCCTTCGGCTCTGTTGGATAGACAGAGGACATGGGAACACAAATTGCTAGGGCCATCGGAGGACACTGTCAGGAAAAACTTCTTCACTGTTGGAGCAGGGCAGCGGTGGGATAGACACCTGGGGAAGCTGTGGACTCTCCATCGCTGGAGGGGCTCAAGGGGAGGTTGGATAAGCATTGGTCAGGGATGATTCAGGAGCGGCGATGCCTGTGTTCTTCTGTGGGTACTTCCCCTGCTTCTGGGCTTTGTCGTTGCTGCATGGGGCCAGGAAGGAATTATTTTCCCCTCCTGCCAGTACATGCATCCGGGTTTTTTGCACCGTCCTCAGATGCACTGGGTGCTGGCTGCAGCCAGGCGTGGAGATGCAGACTGGGCTGTGCCAGTGCTCCTGCTGGGACTTAACCTTGGCAGCTCTTGGCGAGAGAGCCAAGAGCTCCCCCTCCTTGGGGTCAAACCAGTCACCACATTTAGGGTCAGGAAGAAATGGTCAGATTTTTACGGATTTTGCAGGGATTTTGCATTCTTCTGTGGCAGGGGCATGGCCTCTTCCTGGGATCTCTCAAGCCTGTTTGAACAACCTTCTCCGCAGCAGAGCGCTGGCAGCCACGGTCCCCGGTAGCAGCTCCAGGTGTGATGTCCTGTGCTGCCAGGGGTGACTCTGGCATTTGGTTGAGGGGTTGGCCAATGGGTGTGTCTGGGATGGTTTGGACAGGGCTGATCCTGCCTCTGGCAGGTGGCCGGACTAGGTGTGACCGCTGGAGGTCTCTTCCAGCCTTGCTTCTCCGTGACGTGACAGGGGCTCTGCATCACCCGCCGGGCCGTAGCTCCCAGGTATGCATTCCTACCCCGCGGCAACTGGAAGCCACCCACGACAGCTTGCCTCTCTTAGCTTCCTGGCTAAACTAACTCGGGCTAGCTTTCTCTTAGCAGGGAAAAGAGCACGCACATAGGCCCTCTCTGCAGAGCAGCTCATGCATGAAAAACCCTGCCCCCCTTTTTGTCACGGTAACTTGTTTAAGTGCCCACGATATAAAAAAGCAAAACGATTTTAGTCTTCCTTTGTACTTGATAGGCCATTGTGCCACCCAGTCTGCAGTGGCTAGTACCTAAAGCTTCAGAAATCTAGGGAAACCTCCTTATAGCTCTTGGCTAGTTGTATACGATACGCCTGCATTTATTAACCCGACAGGTACCAGGCGCCTGGCTTAAAAACTGGTGTGTCTTCTTGGGCAGCTTTTAAACTGGGCAGGATTGGGGGAAGGGGAGCTCTTGTTTAAACCCATATTTCTTGGCATATATTTCCAATTTAAAATAAGAGAACAGATGGTAAAGACTGCAACAGATGATGAATAAGAAGAATAAAAAATTAGTGTACTTAAGTGTCTGTACACAGTGACAGGGAGCATGGAAAATAAACAAGATGAACAAGAAATGCCACCAAATGACAAAGATTGTGCTAATGGCAAAACTGAAATCTGGTGTGACAGTTTCTGAATTTGGGGCGTTAACAGTTAATGTTCAGCAAAGCATACAGTAGGAATAGAGAAGATGGTTGTGCTTATAACAAAAAGCATTCACAAAGCTGCTGCAAAGCCGACTGATGGTGGAGATAATGGGATTTTTAGCATTAGGTTAGCAGGAAT
>NW_005842737.1:406993-444339 GCF_000455745.1 Alligator sinensis
AAGGAAAGAACAACTGAAAGCAGCTGCTCTAGATGCCTGGGACCAGGGGGGTGTAGGGTTGTGTTGGCCCCCAAACTCGACTGTTTTCTACCAGAGAGACTCCTGGGTAGTTCGTGTCCATGTAACCGCGCTGCACCCTGGTCCTGTGGCATTCTCCTCGCGGCGACTGACCCAGGGGGTTGTAATGCTGCAGCTGCGGGAGCTCGTGTCTTCAGCGTGGCAGGGCAGTAACCATCCCTCTAGTTCTGCACTGAAAAACTGGATTGAATTTAGCCCCAGTTCCACGTTTGCATGCCAGGTAGGCAGAGTGGATTTGCACTGCAGGTGTGGGATGGGCCGGGCTGTGATGCCCATCTCGGTTGCTCACAAGCGACATTGTCTGCAGTCATCACCTGCCCCCAAATTCTCCCTGCTGCTCTTTGTCGGAGACGAAGCTGCACTTGTGCTCCGCAGAAGGTGCAAGCCGGCCTCGGAGGTGCGGTACCAGCAGCACAGGTAGGGCTGGAAAGATTGGCCGGCTCCTCCCGTTTGCCCTTCACAACTGCAGCTTCGTGTGCCAAGCCTGCCCTGTAGTAGGGGGTGTCCTCCACAGCACTAGATGTCGGCAGCCCTCTCTTTCTCACATGTACCCGGTCATGCACGATGCCTATCTTCCATCTATCTATCTATCTTATCTTTCTTCTCTATCAGCCATGGCACCCTGCTTGAAAACCACTGTGTACACAGACTGCTTTGTACCATGTGGACATACCTTAGGCTTAAATAATTCAAGTGACTCTGCTTCCACTGCTTTCCAGTAAAAGCTTCAGAACATTACTATTTAGCAAGCTTTTCTTGATTATTCATTTGCTTGCTTGCTTTTTTTTTTTTTTAATTTAATCCCGTTACTCATGGTTCGTGGATTAAGGCCAGAAGGGGCTGTAATGATCACTTCGTCTGGCTTCCTGAAAAACACCGTGCAAAATGTCACCAGTCATTTCTAAAGTTGATGGAGCTATTCTTCTCGTTACAGAAGAAAGCACTGAGTATAATAACTCGTGGCTGAACTGGAGTGAGTGTTGTAGGAAGAGGCATCTCACCTCAGTTTAGAGACTCTACATGGTACATTTTGCTGATTAGGTCATGCCTTATTTCCATTCTGACCTTGGGTTTTTTTAATTTCAACATCCATTTCATAGGAACATAGGAACATTAGGTCCAGCCCTCTGCTCAGAGCACGATCATCCCTTACTAAAACATCCCAGGCAAGTGTGCATCTCACCTGCTCTTGCAAACCCAGGGATGAAGATTTCATCACTTCTCTAGGCAGCTTCACCACCCTCAGGCAGAAAGTTCTTCCCCTTCAAGTTAAGATTATGCTGCTGAAGCTTGAGGCCATTGCTGCTAGTCCTGTCCTGTCCCCTGCAGCCGCAGAGAGGAGCCCACCTCCGTTCTCTCTGTCATCGCCCGTCTTCAGTCCCCCCTCAGTCTTCTCTTCTCTTCTCTAGACTAAATAATCCTAGTTCCTTCAGCCTTTCTTCATCGTCATGCTCTGATCATGATCATGTGTATTGCTCGGCAGCGGACTCTTTCCAATCTGTCCACATCCTTCTCAAGGTGCGGGGCCCAAAGCTAGGCACAGGACCGCAGGGGTGGGCTCCCCAGTGCCGACTGGAGCGGAAGGATCGTAAGAGCACGAGACGCACCGTGCAGGATCAGGCCAGCGGTCCGTCCATCCCAGTAGTCTGTCTCCGCTGGCAGTCAGGGTGGATGCTACAGGGGGAGAGCATTGAACTCGAGAATGATCTCTCCCCTATTGTACACCCTCCTTGTCATCCGCTATTACAGGTTTAGAGATATCAGAGGACACCTCTCCATCCTTTCTGCTCAATGCCCTTTGATAGATCTGTCTTCCATGAATATATCCAGTCCCTTGTTGAACTTGGCTATGCCGTCTGCCTCCACCACCTCCTGTGGCAGTGAATTCCACAAGTTGCTTAAAAACATACTCTGTCTTGTTAGTTTTAAACCTGTCATCTGCTAATTTAAGTGGCTGCCGTCTAGTTGCAGTGTTCTGGGACCTGGTGAACCACGGTTCCCCCGTCCCTCGGTCCACACCTTCATGATTAGAAAGCCCTCTATCCTAACCCCCCTCAGCGTTCTCCTTTCAAACTGAACAGTCCTAGCCCTTTCAGTCTCTCCTGGTTTGGCAAATGCTCCAGGCCCTGATCAATTTGGCTGCCCTTCTTTGGACCTTTTCTAATTTTACTACATCCTTTTTGAGATGCAGGGACGAGAGCTGCACGCAGTATCCGAGATGGAAGTACAGGTTGGATGAGAGGATAGAAAACTGGCTGGATCATTGGGCTCAGAGGGCAGTAGTCGATGGCTCAATGTCTAGTTGGCACCCCGTATCAAGTGGAGGGCCCCACTGGGGCCAGCAGTGCGCCCTTGGTGCCAAGAAGGCGACCGGCATCCTGGGTGCATTGGTAGGAGCGGTGCCAGCAGATCGAGGGCAGTGATTCTTCCCTCTATTCGGCACTGGGGAGTCCAGTGTCCAGCTGTGGGCCCCCCACTACAGAAGGGATGTGGACACATTGGAGAGAGTCCAGTGGAGGCCTGGGGACATGACATGTGAGGAGAGGCTGAGGGAAATGGGCTGATTGAGTCTGCAGAAGAGAAGATGGAGGGGGATTGAATAGCAGCCTTCACCTCCCCGCAGGGGGGCTGCAAAGAGGATGGAGCTGGGCTGTTCTCAGTGGGGGCAGATGGCAGGACAAGGAGCAATGGGCTCAGGCTGCAGCAAGAGAGATTTAGGTTATAGATTAGGTTAAACTCTCTCATGAGGAGGGTAGTAAAACATTGGAACAGGTTACCCAGAGAGGCGGTGCAGTCTCCATCCTTGGAGGTGTTTAAGACCCGGGTAGACAAAGCCTTGGCTGGGATGACGGAGTTGGGGCCAGCCCTTCTTGGGGTGGGGGGGTTGGACAAGATGTGACCTCCTGAGGTCCCGTCCAGCCCTCCTTGTCTGATTCTATGTGGATGCAGCATGGGTTTGTATTGTGGTGTACTGATTTTCTCCGTTTTGCTTTCAGTTCCTTTCATAACTGTGCCCAACATTTTATTGGACTTGATTTTTTTGGAGAAGTGTCTGCAATGACTCCAAGGTCTCTTTCCTGAGTTGTAACAGCGAGTTCAGAACCCAGCACTGCGGATATTGCTCACAAATGACTTCCCTTGATTTACAAGTGACAGTCCTGTTAATGCAGCCCAGTATGCTGCTGGCCCTTTTTTTTTCCCCTCTTTGCAACAAGAGCATGCTGTTGGCTCATATTCAGATTATTTCCCTTATGAGTAACTGATCCTCCCTCCTTCCCCATGTACTTGCAAATGCTTACGTCTTGTGTTGACAGCTCAGACTCTTCCTGAGGTTCTTAGGTGCGGCTTGGCCTATTCTGTGGCATTGTACACACCTCTGCAAAACTGTCAATGGAATGGCATTATCTGAGCTGAGCAAAGCGTCATCAGTGCTGAATCACTTACATGTGATTTATTTAAACCTTTGCTGACATTTTAGTCACGTTCGGTGACATCATGCTGAATTTCTCGTCTACTGAGCTGCTTATATTGGCACCTAGCACTTCAGTGTCTGAGCTTGGTTTGACCTGGTATATACTTACTGCTCCTAAACCTGATTTGGGGCATCTGGGTACTCGGGGGGGAATATAATCCCTAAACAGCACATTTGTAGAGCTGCGTATTTTGATTTCAAATGAAATTGTAACACTCTCAGCTGATTGAAACTTCATCATTCATTCTGATTCATAAGGCAGATCTGACCTTCTCCAGCGTTCAAGAGCTCCGGATCTAGAGTTCTTGTTCTAATTTTTATCATTTCAAAATTACATCGAGTGTAGCGTTAATGGATCTGAGCCTGGGCACAGTCGTATTCTTTCCCGTGCAGTTCAAGTTCAAGACGAACATCAGAGGAACATATGCAAATACCAATATGCTCACTGCTGTTGGGTATCAGATGAAATGCATGCCCTGCTGCTCTGATCCCTGCCATGCAAGCGCGCTTTGTTCTCACAGCGATGCAGTATCACTATGTCTGGCGATGGCTTCTTTTAATGGGTCTAGGACAGCCTCTTGTGACACGGAGGCTTGACTGATTACTGGTGATACAGTGCTAGCAGCTGGGAGCCCTAAAGCTAATAGCTCTTGATGCTCTGCGAACAGTATTGTCCCCGCATCCAGTTTGGTAGAATGAGTGAGCGTACGTCCTCTTCGCTGCTTCACACACGTTGTCGTAGGATGTGCTGTTCTCTCTGCCCCAGAAATAGCTGTTGAACAGCTTGCACATCTGGTCTTATTCCACAGGAAATCCGTCGTGAGAGCAGAGTCCCTGAAGGACGTCCTAGGGTACTTGGGGGCCAGGTTCCTTGGTTTTTGAGATGAGTGTTTTCTCCCTAGGAGTTTGGTGCTTGTTGTAGCTGGGGCGTCACCGCTGGGAACGGTCTCCTTGCAGGGTGGGGGAGAAGCTTTCTCAAAAAGGAAGGTTTTGCATGGTTCTGCAAATAAAGTGAGACAGATCCTTATTCCACCTTTTAGGTCATCCTCCACCCTCCTTTTGAAGCTGAGCCATTGGGCAGGAGAACAAGCAAAGGAAAGTCCTCAGTATCGAACCTGGCTCTTTGGTCCGGCAAGGAGAGCAGAGGGGGAGAAACCTGGTCTGGGCTCTCCTCCCAGAGCTGTTTTTGCATGTTATCCAGTGACTGTAGTGCAGGATGCTCGGGCAGAACCTGGGATCCCCACTTCTCCGGGGAGTGCCCTCCTCCCCAGACTCCCACTAGGTTATTGAATAGCTGGTGGGCCCTTTTCAGTGCACGTCTGTGCTTGCCTTGCAGACCGTTTGGGTCCTGAGAAGATGGAAGAGCTCTCTCTCTTGCTGTCTGCCCTCTCCCCCATGCCCTGTGCCTAGCATTTCCTTCGGATAGCTGTAGGTGTCCCTGCTCAGTGCTTGTATGCTCTGTGCGCTTGTAAATCTGCCCTCTGACAGAATGGGAGAGCTACGGGCCTCTCTGGGCAGAACTGGATCGTGCTTCTGCGGGTAGGTGTGTATTTGGAGTGAGCATCTGCACAGGCTTAAATGTGTCCCAAACAGGAAAGGATCTGGGCCAGTCTTACCAGACAGGATAGGAGATGAGCCAGGCTTTGCACACACAGTTCCTGCTTCCAGAAGCTTTAGTATTAGTAAAAAAGCAATATTGAAGCTTGTAGATCAATGGGTACGATCGATGGGTCCAACTTCTAAGCAGCTGCAGGGGGCACAGCCCACATCAGGATGAGCCATGGCCCCCCTTGGGCCACACACCCCATGGACACCCCCCCACACACCTATTGCTGCACCCCGTGCCCACAGCCCCTCTCTACCACTACACCACACACTGTGTGTCTGCAACACACCCTTCCTCCCTATTGCACCACAGCATAACCCCTTGCAGGCCGTATGTAGCCTGTAGGCTACCAGATGGACAGCCCTAAGTTGTATACTTATTTATACACTCGTTTTAGAATAGACCTGAGTGTACGTCAGTTAATCGGGACTGAGCTGTAGCCTTTCTTTACCTGTGTGGTCCTGTGCCAGGAGGGACTAAGACAAAGACCCCTCAACCTTTTTGCCATGTGACAAGCTAACTCTAGGCTGGTCTACAAATGGAAACTACAAGGACAGGTCCTCAGAGCATCTACTTAAACTTAAGCAAGCTCGTTGGTTGTTGCTAGTGTGACTTGGAGAATGGCTACAACTTTCCGAAAAGTGAGAGTGACCTAGGAGCCCAAATCCCATCCGCTTTCAATGAGGCTTAGGGATTTAGTTCACCCTCACCAAGTTTGCAGATGACACCAAGCTGGTGCAAATAGTAGACATGCTGGAGGGTAGAGCTAGGATTCAGAGTGACCTGGACAAATTGGAGGATTGGGCCAAAAGAAATCTCATGAGGTTTGACAAGGATAAGTGCCAAGTCCTGCACTGAGGAGGGAGCGATTCCCTGCACCGGTGCGGGCTGGGGGTGACGGGCTGGGCAGCAGCTCTGCAGACAAGGACCTGGGGGGACAAGGGGCAAGGAGCTGGACAGGAGCCAGCAGTGTGCCCTTGGTGCCAAGAAGGCTACTGACATCCTGGGCTACATTGGCAGGAGCGTTGCCAGCAGATGGAGGGCAGCGATTCTTCCCCTCTGTTCAGCACTGGGGAGGACACATCTGGAGTCCTGTGTCCAGCTGTGGTCCCCTCACTACAGAAAGAGGGGAGAGAGTCCAGTGGAGGGCAACGAAAATGGTTTGGGGGCTGAGGGACATGACTGGTGAGGAGACACTGAGGGAATGGGCTGATTGAGTCTGCAGAAGAGAAGACCGAGGGGGATTGAATAGCAGCCTTCACCTCCCTGCAGGGGGGCTGCAAAGAGGATGGAGCTGGACTGCTCTCAGTGGGTACAAGGACAAGGAGCAATGGGCTCAAGCTGCAGCAAGGGAAGTTGAGGTTAGAGATTAGGAAAAACTCTCTCATGAGGAGGGTGGTGAAGCACTGGAATAGAGGTGGTGCAGTCTCCATCCTTGGAGGTTTTTAGGACCCACGTAGACAAAGCCTTGGCTGGGATGATGTAGTTGGGACTGGTCCTGCTTGGGGCAGGGGGTTGGACTAGATGTGACCTCCTGAGTTCCCTTCCAGCCCTCACTGTATATGATTTCTTGGTGCCTGAGATCCTCTTGAAATGGTCCACTGACTCACAGCCACGGCTGAGAAACTTACTGTGCATCTCCGTAGACACAGCTGCATGGCAACCAAAAATCAGGTTGCGTGAGAGGTAAGTCTGTATCAGACCCGACGCCCCAGGTGAAAGTCAAGCCTCCCTTGCCACCCTCGTGCCCCCGGGGACAGGGGCAGGGGCAGGCTAAGGGAAGGATAGGAGCAGAGAGGGACAGGAGGGGCCGGTACAGCCCCACGTGAGCCAGATGACCACGTTGAGAGCAATCTTAATCCTGGCGTTTGTGAGCTCGGATAGTGGCCAGCGCCGTGTGCTCTCGAGGAGCGTGTTTGGTCTCCTGGTACCCATCGCAGGTGCAAGGTGGGAAGGACTCTCTCTTCACTCTTCTCATTGCACCTGGTAACTCTCAGTGTTCGCCCTGCTGTTTCCCTCCCCCACTTTGATTGACACTCAGGCTGCCTGATAGTTTTCTAAACTGCCTCTTCTCTGCAGAAAGGTGAGCACAGCTTTGGTTCACCCTGTATTTTCTCTGCACTTGGTTGCAGGGCTAGGGTGCCCTGTAATTGCGGTCCTGCTGTGCGAGCGCTGTCAGTCAGTGCTTTAACATCAGAGCGGGGACTGTCCTGCAGAACGGAGGAGCGGGCACCAGGCAGGGACGGGAGACGCTGCAAAGCAAGTCTGCATCTCCGCAAGGGCAGTGGCTGCATCGGCCTCGCTGGCCCGCTGGATGCTCGTCCCTGTTCTGCGAGCTTCCACGCATGCTGAAGCAGTGGTGCAAAATGCAGGCCAGGCTCTGAAAGGCAAGTGGGTGTCCACATGCACCTCCTGCTGCTCTGTTTTTTGGATGGGGGGCAGATATATTTGGCGTTCCCTGTTGATCCCTGGCAGTCGCTTTGTATTGTGACTAAGTCAAGCTTTTGTGCTAGGACATGGCAGTAGGAGTCAGCGGCACAAGTGGACTCGCCTGCAGGTGAGAGTGGAGTCAGGGGAATCCTGCAAGCCCTCCTCTGAAGCTCCATAAAACACCAGGCTGGTGGAGCTGTCTCTTTTACTGTCTCCTGGAAAATGGATTTCATCCCCCTTCAGAGCGACGCGTGCCTCTGCTAACAAGTCCGCCGGAGCAGCAGTTCCTGATGCCAGCGCTCAGCATCTTAAGGAGAGGCCGGCCGGCCAGGCTTAGGTAGCCTCTGGGTATATGTGCATGAGGGAAAACATATTCCTCGGCTCTTGTCTGAGCCAAGAAGTAACTTGTCCAGTGCAGTACCATAGTAAAAATGTCTCCGTCGGTAGACTCAGGGTGTGCTCAGCTAAGACCACAGCTATTTCTATGACCTTTTCTTAGAAGTATTCTTCGTACAGCAGTGTACGAGCTGGCTATTTGCAGTTTGATATGTGCACTGTTGATGCTAGACTTGACACAGTCCTGTTACGGTCCCTAACTCGTCCCTTCCAGCTCCCTAATGTCTACGAAATCTCCCGTCCATTTTCCACGTGGGCTGCACGGCTGAGTCATTTATTAGTGGCAGCGCACAGAGGGGCTCTCAAAGAACCAGTTACTTGTAAGTAACCTTCTTTTTGCAGGTCACTTGCACTTTTTCAGCTATGAATATACTGTGAATTCTTGCAGCTGTAATTATTTTGCAAAAATAAATCAGAAATTAAAGGTAGAGCTGCCTGGTTTGATTATCTCCTGGCTTCTTGCATAAGACAGGTCAGAGTCCCAGCCCAAGTAAGAAATGCTTTTATAAACATCGTTAAACTCTTTGTTCCCAAAGTTGTCTTTGAACTGTATTAAGAAAGGAGATAAGTCGAGAGAAAAGCAAAATAGCTGTCAACCCATAGACGTAGCATTATGCTAAATAATACATTACTGGCTCTTCTCTGCTCTCAGAGATCACAGATAGGGAAGGATGAGAGTGCATCAGGATCCTTGCTACGTCTCTGTAGAGCAGATCTTGCCCGTCCCTTCCAGGTGCAGCTCAGCTTCCCTTCTTCTGAAGAGTCGTCCTCTGCAGAAGCAGCGCTCTGAGGCTGCCCAGGCAGCTTGTCTGGCACAGAGCCTAAAAAGGGCTTTAATTGCTATGCCATCTGCTTGCCTACACACCCTGAATCAGACGCTCGTGTGCTGCTTGGTGTGCTTGGGAGAAACCCGCAGTCGGGTGCAGTCATCGGTCTGCCGGGCCTCCACACCCAGAGCCCACCCGGGTGGGCATAAGGCAGAGGGTGCATCTAGACAGCCTCTCCCTCGGCCAGGCCAGCTGATAGCACAGACTTGTACAGCAGCTGTCCAACGGGGCCCTCCTCCACTCAATATCCAGGACCCTCGGTTGGTACCCAGGACCCCTGGTTCTGACACTGCCGAAAGTTTCTGTCACCGGATCTCTTCAGCACAGACTCTTACAGCACTGACCGCTCCATCGCAGTCACACCGATCTCCATCTGCACCGAGAACATGGTGCAGATAGCATGCAGCCTGGAGATGCTCGGCATCCACTGCACTGCAAGGGAAGAAAAGCCATCCATCATCCACTCCTGCTTGCCCTGAGCGCTCTCAGCCCTAAGCATCATTCCTCTTTCAAGGGGCAAGGCGCAGTCATCAGGCCCGGAGGAGATGGCTCATAAGAAAGAGCAGTTGCTGCTCCCAGGAGAGCTCTGCCGTCAGGCCAGGGTGATGCTGCGATGCTGCGCTCTGAGAGTTCATGTCCCTGACGCGTGCCCCATATGCACCCTGCACGTTGCTGCGTGGCCCTGCTGCTGTGGCTACGCCTCCATGCTGATACGTACGGTCAGTTTTGGTCTGCCTTGGGCCAGCCAGCGAGGGCCTTCCCAGCCTTCCCCTGCTCCGTCTCATGTGACCGGTGCCTCCTTGGTTCTGTCCGACTCCTGACATTGCAGAAGTTGTTGCTGTGGTTTATGTGGATGTGGATGTGGAGCAGGAGTGATGGGACGTCGCTCTTCCACAGCTTCTCCATGAGACCACTTCCATGAGCTGCTGAAAGGACTGAACAGGGTGGCACGTGCACTCCAGCTAACGCTGCCGACACTGCCACCCAACCTGGATCGTCCGCCTGACGTTCTTCAGTTGAAAGTGAGGGGTAGGCTTTCACTGCCCGTCCACGAGTGCCTTCTGGATACACCCCGGGTACCTGGATTGCAGCCTCTCCATCACTGGCAGTCTTGCTCAGGGTGAGGAAAGAAAAAACAATTTGCAAGGAGGGGGTGGGAACTGCTGCTCATGTCAAATGATCTATTGCACCTGTTTGTCTGCCCACTCTTGCAGTAAGTGAAGCTAAACTGAAATAATTTACACCTGAGTGAAATGGGTGGGAAATTATTGTAGTTTAGCTTCCATTTACCCAGGGGGAGAGGAAACTGGTGGAAGAGATGCTGCAATTCATTTGAAATCTTCTGTAAGTGTGTGTCTGTCCCCCCCCCCAGTTGTTTCGTCTATCCAGTTCCAATGCAGAAACCTTTTATATGTCCCTCGTCACTCCCGTACAAACTCTTTTGGGTCATTAGTACAAGCCATGAGAAATTCATGAGCACAGAAATGTCTGATTCAGCTCTTGTGGGCAAGGAAAGGTACAGAGGGAGCATTTCAGCGGCAAGGGGTAATCATGGGGAATGACTGGCAGTGCAAATCTCCAGGTATCAAGCAGTGTTAGCTTGTTAACAGTATACACCGTGGAAGGCGAGGAGGCCATTGTGGCTCAGCATCAGATCAGTGTTAGGTGGTGAACCAGCTAGTTGTAGAAAAGAAAAAAGGGCAACCTCTAATACTTCATATCTGGTTCTGATCCTTCAGCAAGGGCGATAGCTGCTATCCAGAAGTTATCCTGGGTGACTACATTAGGCATAACTCCTGAAGTACCAGGTCAAATGGGGAGCTTCCCTTGCAGCACAAAATTGCTCACTTAAAAAGCTGATGAGGCTTTTGAAAAATGGAAAGGCCTGTCCTGACGATCTCCACCCCCGAGTGCTGAGGGAACTGGCAGAGGTCATTGCGGGACCCCTGGCACGGCTTTACGAGCACTCGTGGCGCTCTGGCGATGTGCCGGAGGACTGGAAAAGGGCCAATGTGGTCCCCATCTTCAAAAAAGGGAGGAAGGAGAACCAGGAAACTACAGGCCTGTCAGTCTTACCTCGGTCCTGGGGAAGCTCTTCGAGAAAATTATCCAGGAGTACATCTGCGAGGGGCAAACAGGGGAGGTCATGCTTAGGGGCAACCAACACAGGTTCATTAGGGGCAGGTCCTGTCAGACCAACCTGGTGGCCTTCCACGACCAGGCCACAAAATCTGTAGACGCAGGTGTCATGGTGGACGTAGGCTTTCTGGACTTTAGGAAGGCCTTCGACACTGTCTCTCACCCCATCCGCATTAAAAAATTAGGCGACTGTGGTGTTGACACCTACACAGTCAGATGGGTCGCAAACTGGCTGGAGGGCCGCACCCAGAGAGTGGTGGTGGACGGGTCATTTTCAACCTGGAGGGCTGTGGGCAGTGGGGTCCCCCAGGTCTCGGTCCTCGGGCCCGCGCTGTTCAACATCTTCATCAGCGACTTGGACGAGGGGGTGAAAAGCACCCTGTTCAAATTTGCAGATGACACTAAGATGTGGAGGGGATGTGGGCAAGCTAGAAGAGAGGGATAGGTTACAACTAGATCTGGACAGGTTACAGGGGTGGGCGGATGAGAACAGGATGGGTTTCAACACTGACAAGTGCAAGGTGCTGCACGTGGGGAGGAAGAACCAGCAGCACACCTACAGGCTGGGGAACTCCCTTCTCGTCAGTGCAGAGGCAGAAAAGGATCTTGGAGTCATTATTGATGCCAAGATGAACGTGGGCCGACAGTGTGGGGACGCGGTCAGGAAGGCCAACCGCACCTTGTCATGCATCCACAGGTGCATCTCGAGCAGGTCCAAGGAGGTGATCCTCCCCCTCTGTGCGACACTGGTCAGGCCGCAGGTGGAGTACTGCGTCCAGTTCTGCGCGCCGCACTTCAGGAGGGATGTGGCCAGCATGGAGAGGGTCCAGAGGAGGCCACTCGCATGGTCAGGGGCAGCAGGGCCAAGACAAGGCTGAGAGGGGACTATCTGGTGGCCGTCTACAAACTGGCCAAGGGGGACCAGCAGGCATTGGGGGAGTCCCTGTTCCCCCGAGCACTACTGGGAGTAACAAGGAACAACGGCCATAAGTTGACAGAGAGCAGGTTCAGACTAGACATCAGGAGGCGCTGCTTCACAGTCAGGGCGGCTAGGATCTGGAACCAACTTCCAGGGGAAGTGGTGCTGGCTCCCACCCTGGGGGGCTTCAGAAGGAGACTAGATAATCACCTTGCCAAGGTCGTTTGACCCCAGTATCCTTTCCTGCCCATGGCAGGGGGTCGGACTTGATGATCTGCTCAGGTCCCTTCCGACCCGACCAGCTATGAAACTGTGGAAGGTGATGAAAACCATGAGGTCTCTGGCCTGTCCTAGTCCACTGCTTCAAGGACAAGGTGACATATGCATCCTTCAGGTATCACGGACCATCCTTGTGGGACACTTGTACACACTTCCCTCCAGGCCTGTCCAGCTTATCCTTTAAAGCAGCAAGCACGATGTCTGGCTGCACTGGTTCTGCTCAGCCTCCACAGCGCTGGTCCAGCAGCACGTGGGAGCCCTGTGACAGCATCTGGTCGGGTGCACATGACCCATCTAGCCAAGGTGGTCTCAGAAGTGGTGCTGAGGACATCCAGGCTGATTGCCTTGGGGACCTCGATCTTCAGAGCTGGAGCAGGACTTCATGGGTGGCTCTTGAGCCAGGCTGAAGGCAGCTGACTCCGGCATTGGTCCCTCTTAGAGAACGACGGCCTGGCACGGACAGTAGCAAACGTCTCCATTGTCATTGCATCCGCGACAGAGCTGCGCTGGGTGGTGAACCGCCTGGTTAATCCGGCTCGCGTCTGCCCACGGCTGAGTCTCCTACAAGCTGCTGTGCTGCGTTGGCACCACGGTCGCAGACGCAGCTGCCCATGTCGGGCACGGCTGGGGGCTGCTGCTGTTGCTGCAGAGTCAGTCTGGGACGAAGAAAGCTACCGGTTCCAGCCAGCTCTTGCAAAACCCTCTGAACAATGCGTTTCTCCACAGCCCCTGCTTTGACGTTTCCTGATGTTTCCCTGATCGGCCATGGGATGCTCTTCTGTTGAACAACTTATCAAGAGAGACTCGTCTTTGAAAAGCTGTGCACAAGCAATTTTCTTTGAGGTCATTAAGAGGATGCTTGAGTGAAGACTGCGTCTCCTGTCTCTGCCCAGCTGGTCGCCAGCCTGTACCTTTTCAGTGGGGTTTCTCCTTACTCCCGTTCCCCCGTTTGCGTCTGTCCTCTGCAAGCTGCTGTGTGCCGCCTCGTGCATGTCAATGAGCTGCTGCCTCCATGTGCGCGCAGCTCCTCCCATAGGGCTGCCCCCGGCATTCGCTGCGCTGCTCTGACAGCTAGCACCCTCGTGTCCTCTTGCTCCGTCTCCTCTAAATATAGAGCCTCCCCCTCCACACCTATCTCCACATGCTTCTCATCTCGCCATCCATCAGCCACAGTCCCTGATGCCTACTTGACGGCTCCATTAAACACAAGCTCGGTAGCAGCTATATTTAGGTGTCAGGAGGAGAATGAGCCTTTGGGCTGTGGACAGCCCATAAATCCAGCTTCCTTCGTGAAATCACCATTCTCTTATCTGGAATGAAATCGATAGAAGTGTTTTCAGATGAGGAACAGTCGCCCGTGAGAGCAGAGCGCAGGGGACAAGGAGGCAGAGAGGATGAGCGATGGGGAAGGAGAGGGGCAAAGAGAGGGCCAAAAAAGCAATAGGCAGACACAGTCCAAGAAGGAAGGGTGGAGGGGGAAGAAGGATCCCTGAAGGAAACAGCACGCACATGCACGCAACTCCTGGCAGCAGCAGCAAGGGACCATCTCGTAGAGTTACGAGTGTCTCGCACCTGGGGAATGATCTCCCATGCGCGAGACGGGAGGGGGGCTCGAGCTGGAGTTGGGGGTGGGTGAGACGCAACTTGGAGCGCGAGGCTTTTGTAGCTTCTTGTATCTGGTGCTCACTTTGGCTGTCTCACAGGCAGCGCGGTGCGGCTCTGATCGGCTGCTCCTGGTCCCGCGGCCTCCAAACCCACTTCCCAGAGGCGTGTGGTAACAAGGAGGCTACGCCAGAAGAGAGGGGTTGGCTCTGGAGCGTGCTCGTCATGAAACACCGTGTTGTGCTGATGCCGTGCTGCTCGGTGGGCCCCGCGTTCCTAGTCCAGCAGGTTGTGGGGACTCCTGCGTCTTACAATGCCATAAGCAGCTGCCTGCGTGCCCTTGGTGTCCTGCGGCTGCACTGGCATAGCAGCCCAAACCCACGTCTTCTGGCAGGATGGGGAATTCCTCGGCTCCGAGCCGGCTTCCTTGGGTCTCAGCAGGGGATCGGCCCAAGCGTAAGTTCAGGAGGATTCGTGTGGAGGCCACAGCCCCCGCTGCACCTGCGCCCGTCTCTAGAGCATCTCTCTGGAGCAGACAAATGTTCTCTGCTAATGGCCTGTCCCACCTGCGCCCCGCAGCAGGTCTAAGGCAACCAGATAACGATAGGAGCCGAGGGGGAAGAGGCTGGTTTGACACAGAGCTTTTGTGTCCGTGATGACACCCCACAGCTGTCCCCAGATGCTCCCTGCAGCCTCTGCCAGCCAGCATGGGTGCCCAGGGCCTCCCCGGGCTCTGCCGCTGGGTGGGCACCGCTGCGTGCAGCGCTTGCTCCCTGCATTACAGCGGTGACGCGCCGGCGGCACGTACCAGTCGCTCGGGCGGGCGGGCGCTGCGCGGAGACGCCGCTCTCTGCTCAGGCAGGCACCTGCTACGAGGGCACTGCATCAGCCTGCCCTTCCTGCCCACCGCAGCGCACCGTGGGAACCGAGGGGCTTGCTCCCTCGTTCTTCTTCAGCAGGGGTTTGCACCGATGCTGCTGGGATGGGCACGGTGCGAGTGCCCAGCCGGCTGGATGAACGACTGCACAACACGGCCTGGGGAGGTGCTTTGACCCCGGGGCTGGCGCAGCATAAAAGCCTCCATGAAGAAAGGCTAGAATAGATACCAATGCAGCTGGCAATTCAGCAGTGAGACTAGCAGCTGTCCCCCGTGGCTCTGCACTTCCCTCTCCTGTTCAGGAGTCGCTTGTTCAAGGAAACTGCAAGGTCTATGCACAGCTACAGGTCTTCAGTCTGACGACATGGTTTGTGCATTTGTTAGCTGGTTTTGCTCCGTACTGGCTCACTGCCCTGCACAGGCCCTGCGACCACACAGACCCCTTCCCTGCCAGCTCGCCGCATCCTGGGCCCCATGCCCTCTCTGCACACACCAGGCTGTTCTGCACACACCTGGGCCACGTGCTTGGAGCCGGCTGGACTGTTGAACGCATTGCTCTCTTGCGTTTGGCACAGCTTGGGACCCGTGTCCTCCAGAAGGGCAGTAGCTGCTGCCGTCTCAGCGTGCTCACCACATGCTGACCCTGCACGTCTGGACCACAGGATCCAGAAGAGCCTCTGGACTGCTCCGAATCTACGACCCTGGACTTAATTCTCCTTTTTGGAGCATTTGCTGGATAGGGACTTGCTGGTCATCAGCTGCTGAGACCAGAGCTGGGTGCTGAACGCCGAATGGCTCCTAAAACAGCAGCAGCAAGTTTGGAGTTTGGCAGAGCTTTTCGGCTGCGGAGCATGAACACCCTCTGCTGGCAACCGGGAGAGCGACACCTCCAGCTCCCGAGTCCAGCACCAGCCTAGCCTTTTCTGGCTCCTGTTTTGCAGCTCTTCTCACAGGCAGAAAGTGGGTGGGTGCCAGTCCTGACAGGTCACAGCTCTTCCTTCCTCCAGCCAAGTGTCACCCAGGGATGAACACAGTCCTTGTGGCTGCAGCCAGAGTCGTCACCTGTTGTTGAGGCAAGACGCCGGAGTTGTAAACGCTGTTGTGAAGTCCCCTCCTATCCGTGTGCAAAGGCAGCGAAGTTCTGGCCTTAGCTGTGAAGTCCTAAGATGTGCCTTGAGGTGGGGGCTCTCCAGCCTGTGAGTAGGACCCTGCATTCAATGCTGATCGTAGCCCCTTTGCAGCGCTCCACAGTGGTCGTTACAATCGCAGCCGGTTCTCCAACAACTGAGTTCCTGCAGATGCCACGGGCTGGATGTGATGGCCAGGGGCTCCATCCAGTCCTGTTTCTCTCTGCTCCCTGGGGCCTCTTTCAGACCTGTCTGTACCCTCCATTTCTTCCAGGCTGTCTTTCTCTGAGTAACTGGAACTGAGTGGGAGCTGTAGGGGAGATGAGATGAGGCCATGTGTGCAAAGGAGCTAGCTGACAGATATTCCCCAGGTCTGGCCAGGGCTGGTCCTGTCACAGCAAGCTCCCTTAGTGACAAGCCTGGGCTCCCTTCCTGTGTGGGGATCAGACATGCCCCGGTCTCATCCATATTGGACATCCCCTCCCCTCCACCCTTGCAGAGAATATGTCCTCTCCCTGTCACGATCGTTTCGTCTCCCCGGAGCAGCCAAAGCAACAGCTTTTTTAATTTTTTGTGGATGCAAGGAATATCTCTGTTGTTTGTAAAGAGAGAAGTGAGTCTTGCCATCTTTTTTGCCCTTTGTTTCAAATCCTGCAGAGAAGGAACTGGGGGTTACAGCAGACTACAAGCCAACAGCGTGCTCTTGTTGCAAGTAATGCAGCAGTATACGGAGATTTGTTAACAGGAGGGGCATTTTTAGGCCAAGGGATGTGATTCTTTTGCTTCATTCAGCAGTGCAGAGGCCTCCCCTGGAGTCCTGTGTCCAGTTTTGAGCCCTGTATAAGAGGCACGTGGACTGAAAGGAAAGGGTCCAGTGCAGAGCAACACAAATGATTAGGGTACTGGAAGATGAGGCTGACGAGAAAATGCTGAAGGGACAAGGGGTATTTAGCCTGGGGAAGAGAAGCCTGAGGCGGGATTTAATAACCATCTTCAAATACCTGCAGGGCGATGACAGAGAGGATGGAGATGAGCTTGTCTGTGTGGCTGTCGGGGCCAGGACGAGGCGCAGGGGAGGTTTAGGCTGGAGACGAGGAGGGGTTTCTGCGTCTGAGGGCGGTCGAGCACCGGGACAGGTGCCCGGGGGAGCTGTGGCCTCTCCATCCCTGGAGGCTGTGACGAGCAGGCTGGACCGACACGTGTCTGGGCTGGTTTAGTCTGAGACGATCCTGCCTTGAGCAGAGGGCTGGACTAGATTACCTTGAGGTCCTGCCCAGCCCTGTTTCCGGTCGTCCTCCCTTCCTATCTTCCATCCCCCTTCACCCACATCCCTGCCACCAGCCTGTGACACTGCACATAGTTAGGAGCTTGGGAACTGCCAAATTAGTTGAGCTCTAGGTCTGATCTAATGCAGTGGCCACTTCCAGCTGCTTCAGAGGAAGCAGAAAGAGTCCCCACAATGGGCAATTTATTCAATGACTTGCTCATTTGCATGCGAGGGGCTGCAGCAGCAGGTAATTAGCTCAGGCTCTGAAGCAGGAGGGTTTATCTCGCTTCTTCAAAACCCCGTCTCTGATGTAACTACAGATGAGCTGCTTCTCTAACCATCCAGTCCTGCTACTGTTGGGGCCTGAATTCCTGCTTACGGCAGCAAGTCTCTCCTGCTCATGTAAACAAAGGACCATTCTTCTTCACTGCCATTAGACTTCTTTTGTTACAGGAGAGGGTGAAGGCATGCCCAGCTTGTGCTGCCTCCAACATAATTTTGAATCCTTGTTACGCCCCCTCTTACCTATACCAAGCATCTTGTTCTGTTTCTCCAAGTAGGAAAATCTCTCCAGGCTGCCGGGCCTTTTCATTGCTCATCTCTGTACTTCCTCTGTTTCTGCTTGGCTTTCTCTGAGGCTGTGGCCAGAACTGGGTGCAGGAACCAGCTGAGAGTGCCCCATAGACTGGGAGAATGACACCAGCGTTGTCAGGAGTACTTTTCTTCCCCTTTAATTCACTTTGGCACTTGCATTGCTTTCGTTCTCTGCCTCTGCATATTGAGCTGCCCTGCAACTCTTCACCTGCCCGGGTGCATGCTGTGTTTGCTTCTCTCCTGCATCTCCCACTGATAACTCAATTCCCTGAGGGCAGCAGCTGCTGCTGCTTCGACTAAAAGGCAGTGGAACTAGGTGGGGCTTATAAAAGATATTGGATTTACCTGAAGAACCTTGTCTGCCTATGTCCTTGGACCAACATGGCTACAACCGATACCCATGGAACTGGGTGGGCATTTTACATCCTAAGTCCAGCTACTTTTAGCTGCTTTTCCTTATAAAAGAGAATCTGGATGCCTGCAGAAACCATCCCTCCTTGTGCCACAGACTTTCCAAAAAGAGCCTAGGAGACTGCACCCTTCTGTGACCCTAAATGAAAGCTTCACTGTCTTGAAAACTTGGCCTGAGCACCAGAAAGTGCTCTGTGGGCTCCAGTTTGGGAACTTCAGCCTCACAGGGAAGTCTCGTGGAAATGGCTCTGTTCCCCCAGTGTCCCAAACAGGTGGGTTAGGACTTCAACTGGATTTTGACTGCTTAAGGACCCAGCTTATGCTCAGGGCAGTATTTGGAAACTATAGGGTGTAGTATAGGAACCTGGATAGCGCATGGTTGCTTCCCTAATCCCAGCAGTTAATGAGGGTGCAGAAAGCATGTCAGAGAGGCGCAATCCTAGAAAGACCAAAACCCATATGTGCTGCCGCTCTCTCTGACTAAAACCCATATGTGAGGCCACTCTCTCTGAGAGGAGTCGGACAGCTGGGCTGGGTCCTGCCAGACAGAGAGATTAAAGAGGCTTTTCCCACCAGTGCTTGATCCATTTTAGCATCAGTAACTTCAGCAAGTGGAAGATTCAGTTTTGCAGAGTGGCTTGGAGGACTGAAATGGGCTCATTAATGTCCTTCCAGCATCCTCCCCTCATGCTGGTCCCTGTCTCTCAAAGAATGAGAGATTTTTGCATTCCTTGTGTTTAACCCTGGTCTTGGGAAGCAGATCTCTCTGTGGCCAAAGTAATCAGGTATCTTCGGGTGCTTGTACACGTGATGGGGGTTGAGTCCTTCAGGGCTGCATTCTGTGCCCACTAAATTGAAATGGTGAGTTTTATTTGTCTGTCTCTGTATACACACCATTGTCCTGGTGGCTGCAAGAGCCTGCTGAAGGCAGAAGTGCTGAGGGACCCTGTCCTTTCTTCAGCAGAGCCTGCCCACCTCTCCTGCAGCCAGGGGGGCGAGCTGACAGATTGATGACTGCGATGTTCTAAGTTGCAACATTGCAAAATAACTACATCGGGATGCAGTTTAGTTTGTGATGATGCAAACTCATTTAAAATACCCAAAACTGTATGTGTACAGTGTAATGCCATTAAGCCACACAAAGGGAACTTTTCCTCACATGAACATGGTAATATCATCACATATTCAAGCACCCTTCTCCACCAGCTCTACCTTGTTCTGCAGAACTTGGCATCCACAGGCCTGTTCCTTACTTAGTTACCTTTACTCTGCGACCATTTCCAAAACTTGTGGTTGAGTCTAACCTGAGACACGAGACCTAGGACCTGGTTCAACCCCATATTGGCTTCTGTGGGAGCTAGATTGGCATTTCATAGATTTCATAGACATTAGGGCTGGAAAGGACCTTGAAGATCATCAAGTCCAGCCCTCTGCCCCAAGGGCAGGAAGCCAGCTAGGCATTGTTTGTGAGCATGTACCAGCTGCCTGCCTTTGGTGTTCTTAGACCGTGGGTTTACATTCCAACAAAGTTCCTTTTTCATAGAAAACTTTTCCTGTATATGTTTGCATGCGGATCTGTGTACAGATATATTTTGAGAAGTTACAAGTCAGTGTATGTGTGCATGTGAGTGTATCTGTACATAACGTTGACCGAGACAGAGGCGCATGTGTGACTCAGCACATAAATACGTATGGAGAATTGCACAGGGATTCATGCTGGCATAAAAGGAGACGTGTGCCTGTGTGGGTGTCAGTAGAGAGAGATGCTCGGAAGGATCAGGGTGTGTGTGCATGTGTGCGTGTGCTTATACATTTGCATACTTTCAGGAAAATGGCTGTTAACTTTCAGCCCCATGAGATCTCTGCTCTTTTTCTTACAGAAACAAGAGAAGACAGGACAAAGCGTCTCTTCCGACATTATACTGTGGGTTCTTATGACAACTTCACCTCTCACAGGTAAGTGCCGGATTGTCTCCTTCGTGAGAGATGACAGAACTGGAATTTATGTCAACCCCATGGCATTAAGATCTCCTTCACCTAATGACTGAGCAACGAATGACAGTCGATCATGGAAAGGGATCCACTGTTTATTCTGTACCCCAGGACTGGAGTTCCTTGTGTAGACGGCTGAGGCTTGTGAGGACAATATGTACTGTGTCTGATTTATGGTAGTGGTATCATTCATAGCAGTAGGGTTAGAAGCAGTAGGGATCATAAAGGCAATTTTCTTTTTTTGCCAATGATCTATGCCTGGTGACTGTGTTAGGGGTCCTAAGAGCTGGAGATCTCATACTAGATAGGGATGCTGTTTGTTGGCAAATGCAAAAGAAGGTTCGACACCTGTGTTAGGTAACAAAGGTGGTGTGTTAGACATGCCATGCTTGAAATGAAGCTAAATCACTCTGCCAGGTTTATAGAGTTGCTCGTGGTGTTGTGCTGTGCCAAATTCTGGCGTTCTGGGGATTGGCATTAAAGCTGGTGCAGAGCGAAGTCGTCTGTTCCATGCCTGGCCTCGGGCATATCCAGCATGGGCAGGCACACAGGAGCCCTTTTAGCAGCAGCTCAGGCCAGGATCTCTGCTTATTCTCGGGCACCCTGTGCTTGTATAACGTCTGCTCAGCACAGGTGACAGGATGGACATTACTGAACACGATCTGATGGTGGGGAAACCGTCACAACTCTTTATAGCAGCGATGCTCAACCAGGTGTTGCAGGGCCTTAGGGTGCCCTGAGATCCTTTAAAGGTGCTGTGGGGTTCCATACAGGGCTAGCACTGTGAGGTGTGCAAACATGATTCACAAGATAAATCCAGAGATTTCCAGTAAGAAACCAGTGTTCAAAACATCCCAACCTCCTGTGGTCTCTCTGAGTTCTTCGCAACAGGAAAATCTTTCTCTTTTTTCATAATCAAAAGACAAGAGAAAGCTAAAAGCTGGTCTTTTTCAAGGGATGCCTTGAGTCTAACAAGGGGTGCCATGGGTCTAAAAATGATGAGAACCACTGCATTATAAGAAAATTGAGCTTTGCCAATTGTCCAGAATCCTTTGAGCATGCCACCAAAATAGTAGATATATTCTGTGTTACTGAGCATCATATAACAAGCCCACAGCTATGGGGTCTGAGCACCTTTGTTGGATGTATTTTACCTACATTTTCAAAGGCCGGCAGGAAGGTTTCTTTGAGAAGCTCTCAAGTAAACTGAGTGGTTGTAGGGGAAAAACAGTTCTACCATAGATTAGAAACAGTTTAAGAAGGAGAAAGTGTTTGAACAAGTTTTCAGATAACGCACAACTGGGAAGAATTGTGAACATGTTGCAGGATGGAAGCCCAATTCAGAAGGATCTTGACAGACTAGAAAGCTGGGCTGGAGCTAACGGGATGAAGTTCATTGCTGATAATTGCAAGGTGCTATGTCTCAAGAAGAATAATCAAAAACACAAATACACATTTGGGGACCCCTGGCTGGATGGCAGCTCTGTGGAGAAGGATCTGGGAGTCTTGGTAGATCACAGACTCAATAGGAGTCTTCTGTGTGATGCAGTTACACAAAAGACAAATGTGGTTTTGGGACACATCGGTAGAAGCATGAGGTGCAAGATGTGGGAGGTGATGGTGCCTCTTTACTCAGCACTGGTCAGGCCTTATCCGGATGCTGTGTGCAGTTCTGGGCTCCACATTTGCAAAAGGATGTGGAAAAATGAGAGAGGGTCCAGAGGCAGCAACAAAGATGATGAAGGGCTTGGAAGGCAAGTCACACTAGGAGAGGCTGAAGGAGCTGAGCACGTTCACCTTGCAGAAAAGGCATTTAAGAAGGGACATGATAGCAGTCTTCAAATACTTGAAGGACTGCCGTAAAGAGGAGGGAAAGCACCCTTCCTTTGCAGAGAGGAGGATGTGGACCAATATTGGGCTTGAAGTTACAGCAAAGTATGTTTAGATCAGATATCTGTAAAAACGTCTTCACTCTCAGACCAGCGAGGCAGTGAAATAGATGCCTAGGGAAGGTGTGGACTCCATCGCTGGAGGTGTTCAAGAGGCTGGGAAGCCCCTGGTTGGGGATGAGCTAGGCATAGCAATGCCTAACTTCTGCCATGGGGATTTCCCAGGCTTCAGGGCTTTGCTGGTTGCTGCTTGAAGCTGGGAGGGAATTTCCCCCCACCCTCCTGCTGCTCCATGTGTCGGGGTGGGGGGGGTTGGAAGCCGTCCCCAGAGGCGCTGGGTGCTGGCTGCAGCCCAAGCTGGGGATTGTGACTGGGCCATGCCAGGGCATCGGCTGGGACTTAAACCCACGGGTCCGGGCTAGAGGGTCGTGCTCCTCTGCTTGCAGTCAAACCGATCACCATATTTGAGCTCAGGAAGGAGTTTTACCCCACGGTCAGACTGGTACAGACTGGGGAGGGGGAAGGTTGCCTTCCTTTGTCGTCGGGGTATATCTTCTGCCTGGGATCTGTCTAGTGTGCATCTCTCTCAGCCTTTATAGAAGCGGGACATTGGCTGCCATGGTCCCCCTGCTTTACCTGTGGCAGTTTGGGTATGATGTGTTGTGTTGTGTTGTGTCAGGGTTGACTGTGTAGTTTTGCTAAGAGGTTAGATGATAGATTTGTATAGGAGGGTTTGGACAGGGCTGATCCTGCCTCAGGCAGGGGGGTGGACTAGATGTGACCTCTGGAGCTCCCTGCCAGCCCTTCAAATTTTCGTCATGGCAAAATGTGAACCAGATGCCCTAAAATTCTGTAGTAGAGCCAGTGTTTGTTTTTGATCCTAAAAAGGAGAGGGGTGACAGTCTGTAGATGACCCCATTAAATAGGTTAGTCCAGGCTGGAATGGGCGGTGAGGAGTCATGCTATGGGAGCAGACAACATGATGGCCAAATAAATTAATTTTGACAAATGCAAGGCAATGCATGCCAGAACAAAGAGTTTGTACAACTTGTGTGTTTCTGAGCTCTAAACCCACTGAAATCATGGAGGAATAAAACCCTGTTGTTGTTGTGGACAACTCAATACACATTCACTTGTTGCACAGGCAAAAAGCAAACAAAAGGTTCGGTTCAATGAAGAATGGAGCAGAAGAGATTGCTAGTGTACAGCTATCATATAGGTGCAAGATCCGACTAGACGGTATTCAGCTCTGGTCGCTCCAACCAACGAGCGAACAGCAGGGGAAGGAGACTATTGATGAAACTAGAGGCACAGAAGGATTTCTGTATGAGGAAGCTGGAAAGAATTGGGATTTTGTGTATTAGGAAGGTGCTGAATAAAATGGAACTGCTTTGATGGTACATGTATTAGTGTGTAGAATAGGGAAAGTAAACTAGGTACTCCCTTGTGCTCTTTCCCATAATACAGTGTTCAAAGACCTTGAAATGTAGCCCATTTAAAAGTAAAGATGGTCTTTTACATAAAGCCTGTGGCTCCAAGCATGCAAGATATCATTTAGGTCAAGTGTTTATCAGGTTTCTAAACAGGAATAAAATTGATTAGTTTGGTTGAAATAAAGTGGATGCATTAACAGGCCTGGGAAGTGATTTCTTTACCCTGCTCAGCATTGGTGAGGCCTCGTACAGAGTACTGCTTCCAGTTTTGGGCACCGCACTTCAAGATGAGAACAAATTGAAAAGAGTACAGAGGAGAGCAGAAAAAATGAATAGAGGTCAAAGAAATATGACATGAGGAATGATGGGAGGAACTAGGGCTATTTAGACTAAAGAAGAAGAAACTGAAAGGAGGTTTGATAAGGCATCATAGGGGATGATTATGAAGAGGATGGTGATCAATTGTTCCCCGTGTCTTCAGAAAACAAGACAAGAAGCAGCAATCATAAATGAAGAAGGTAAAGCAGGGTGGCATCTTAGGGCACGTCTACATGTGCATTAATGTGCTTTAGTTAATGCACATTAAATCTAGTACCTCCATTGTGAGGTACTAGGAAAATGCATATTAGTCTGGCTTAATGTGCATTAACTAAAGCAAATGCTTTTTAAGTGATGCTTAATGAGCATTAGCCTATTTTTATGAGTATTAAGTAAAAAGCATGGTTTTTTACATGACGCTTTAATGCACATTAAAATAGGCTAATGGGCCCTCAGGGGGTCCCACCTAGTCCAGCCCCCTGCTTGAGGCAGGGTCATCCCCATGTAAACCATCCTATACATGTGTTTGTCGAGCTTGTTCTTAAAACTGTATGAACAAGCTCCTCACGCAACTACCAGGCATAATGCCCCCAAACACCAGGAACTGGCCACAGATAACGCATGGGGGCACGGGCAGTAAACAGAGGAGGACCTCGTGACAGGGAGTTTGCTTGGGGAGTCGTAGAGCGAGGAGGGAAGAAGCATCTCAGTAGTGAGACTGCCTTGAGGAGGCTTTGCTGTGAGCTGGTGATTTGAAAACCTGAGATTGTGCACGAGTGATTTGTGGTGTCTGCATATTTAACTAATGCCTGCTTGGGAGAGACTGCTTGACACAGTCTGTGCTTGCAGTTGTGTGTGTGTGCGCATACATGCCTGTGCACCTCCAGCCTAGGTGCCCTCCAGGGAGCCGGGGAGGTATGAATGGAGCCTGCATCAGCAGTTGGTATTTGCATTGGATGCATCATGTTTGTTTTCCTCCTGGAAGGTCGAGGCAATGTCATCTGCACCCAGTGTAAGCTGGTCTCCGTCTTGGAGGAACAAATGAAGGGGGTGGACTATAGGATCCACACTGTATGCTATCAGGGAAAATAAAGACTTCTTGGATAGGAGTTCATGAGGAGCTAGTTCAGGAAAAAACAGGAGTTTCTAGGATGCTTCAAAACAAAAAGGCAAACATACAGATTTGACTCTTTACTGGCGCATCTGTCCACTCTGGTTCAGGGGCATCAAGCTGCAGTTGCTAACAAAACAGGTGACTTGAGTCATCCAGGGGCCTGATAGAGATATTGGGGCCAGGAGCTATTTTTCCAGAGTTGTGGGACTGGAATTAGGGTTCAGAGGAGCGTGAAGGTGGCTCTGTGTTTGGAGGCAATGGAACACGGGTTGCCTTTCATTACTTTGGAAATGATAGAGCACAAATATTGAGAACTGACATTCCTCTCTTGAGGAGGTGAAGGAGACACTTGGCGAAGGAGCTGCTGGAGTGCAGATCCGGTGAGCTAAGATCCAGGGTGCTGGACGCTCGGCACTGGGAGGCCCGCTGACATGATGTGAAGGAGAGCGCTTACTGTGCCGTCTCCCACTTCATCGGAGATCAGAAAAGGGGAAGGAGATCAACATAGTGACATTGTTTAAGGAAAGGCTTAGCAGTGTTTGAGAAAATTACACACAAGCCAGCCTAAACAGCTGGGAAAGCCTTAGAAATACTTCCCAGTTCTGAATGCCTGTCCCACTGCGTGCCGTAGGGAACAGCCAGGTTATCGCATCATGCAACAAGAGGGCTGAAAGGGACCTCGGGACATCGTCCAGTTCCCCTCTTCAAGGCAGGGTCACCCCTATCTAAGCCATCCTATAACAGCCTCCAGAATTTAAGATCTAGGGAGTTTTGATTCAGAGGCTGTCTCCCTAACTCCTGTGCTCAGTAGCTACCGATGCCCCTTGTGTCCAGTCCCTTGGTGAATCTGGCTCAAGTGTCAGCTTCCACCGCATCTGCTGGCCACGAGTCCCACGGTTTAAGTACGTGTTATGTGAAAAAGAACTTCCTTTTGTTAGTTTTCAACCTGTTCCTTACTAGTTTCATGTTACAATCCCTAGTTCTTGTCTGGTGAGAGATAATAAATAATAAATCCCTATTTACTGTCTCTTTACCAGTTAGTATTTAATAAATCCTTATCATGCATCTGTATCTTTTCTAAACTGAATAGGCCTAGCTTTTTTTAGTCTCTCCTCATATGAAAGCTCCTCCATACCACTGGCCATCCTTGTTGTTCTTCTCTGGACCTTTTCTAGCTTTTTTATATCTTTTTTGAGGTGTGGGGACCAGAACTGGGAGCAGTATTCAAGGTGTGAATATGCCATGGATTTATAAAGGGGGCATTATGAGACAGTGCTTGAAAACATCAAGAACAACCTACCACCACAGGTCAAGCAGGGGGTGAGGGCACTGCCAGTGCCCTGCTACTGGAAGGACAGGAAGCAGTTTATTAAAATACAGATCCAAGGCTGAGGACTGTGCTCCTGGGTACAGAGGAAGGCAAGAGCCCCGCTCCCCATCCATGCCAGTCTGACCATGGGGTAAAAATAAGCATCCCTGAGGTTGGTTTTTTGTTTTAAAGTCCCAGCAGGAGCATCAGCACACCCGAGTCAAAATCCCCAGGCCTGTCTGCAGCCAAGAAAAGGCTGGGAGATGTAGTGAGCTGTGCTACTTTGAAGTCAAGTAGGAGGAAGAGTACATCTGCAGCCAATACCCCATGTTCCCAAGGAAGGCAAAAGGAAAAGTAAAATGGTCCTTGTAGCAGCAGGAGGAGGGAAAACTCCTTTCAGGCCCCGTGTGGCAGCCAGCAAAGCCCACAAGCCCGGGAAATACCAAACACCATCTACTCTGCGCTGCAGCCTCTCACGTACCCTAACGGGAGAGCCAGAACTACCCTTTCTGCCATCCCATCCTCTCCATAACCTTGTCCCAGCTCTTTCATCCTCGTTTTAACCAAACCAGTTTATGGAGCGCTGCACGGTCCTCTCCAAGTTCAGATGTACGCGGGGGGATCTCCAAGCACACTCCAGGCATTGCCCCTCCTAAATCATCCCTGACCCATGGTTATCCAACCTCGCCGTGAAAACCTCCAGTGAAGGAGATTGCCCAGCTTCGCTAGGCATCTGTTCCACTGTCTCACGGCTCTGAGAGAGAAGATTTTCCTGGTATCCAGCCTAAACCTGCTTTGCTGCAATTCCCAGCCATTTCTACATATCCTGCTCTTTGCAACAGCAGAAAAAAGGTGTTCTCCCTCTTCTCTTGGCAGCCTTCAGCTAGCTGAAGACTGCTGCCATGTCCCCTCTTTAATTGCCTTTTCTGCAAAATAAACGTGTTTGTTTCTCTTGACCTCTCCTCATATGGCCTTGTCTTCCAAGCCCATTATCATTTATCTCGCTTGCTGTCAGGCCGTCTCTTATTTCTCCACGTCCTTTAAAAATTGTGGCGCTCAGAACTGCGCTCTGCACCCTAGATGAGGCCCATCCAGCCCTGAGTAGTGCCACTATCACCTGCCCTGCCTTACACCTAAGACGTATGTTGATACGGCCCAAATTCACATTCAGCTTTTTGGCATCTGCTTCATATTAAAGACTCATGCTGAGCCTGTGATCTACCAAGATCCAAAGATCTTTCTTAACAGTCCTGCCATAAGCCAGTTATCAGCCATTCTGCATTTATGCTTTTGATTGTTTTTCCTGAGGTTTAGCACCTTACATTTGGCAATATTGAACTGCATCCTGTTAGCTTCAGCCCAGCTTTCCAGTCTGTTGAGATCCTTCTGAATTGCACTCCTGTCCTCCATCACGTTTGCAGTCCTTCCCAGTTTCACATCATCTGCAAACTTGCTCAAGAATTCTCTTCTGCAAATCATTAATAAACACATTGAACATCACTGGACCCAGGACAGATCCCTGCGGGACTCCACTCGAAACCTCCTGCCATTCTGATATGGATCCATTTATAATGACTCCTTGCTTGTGGTTATTGAGCCAGTTTCCTGTAGTAGTTTTGTCTAGCCCACATTTCTCCAGTTTGGTCATAAAGTGGTCTTGTGGGACTGCGTCAAAAGCCTTACTGGGGTCCAAGCACTCTGTGTCCACTTCATTCCCTTCAGTCACCCAGCTTTGTGAAAGGAGGACACCAGATGTATTTGGCATGACATGTTCCTATCAAATCCATGCTGGCTGTTCGTAATCTGACTTTCCTTCCTGAAATGCTTACAAGTGGCCTTCTTTATAATTTGCTGCAGTAATTTTCTTGGTATGAAGTTAGGTCAACCAGTCTGTATTTCTCTGGGCTCCTCTTTTCTGCCTTTTTGTTTTTTTTCTTGCTTTTTTTGTTTAAAGAGGGACACTCTGGGTGCATCTATATGTGCACTTTAATGCGCAGTAAACGATTTACTGTGCATTAAAACATCACATAAAAAACATGATGTTATACTAACACGCAATAAAATAGTCTACTGTCACTTAAAAACTGTGCAAATGTGCTACTGTGTATTAGGGCAGCCTAATGCACATTAATTTACACTGGAGGTACTAAATTTAATGCGCATTAGAAAAGGCGCATTAATACACATGTAGACGCGCCTTGAACTGGCCCTTTTCCAGACCTCCGAGATTATGGCTAAGGAGCAGTTTTGCGGGGTTGGAAAATATACTAATTTTCCACTTAGTTTAAGTAAATGTAAGGAGAGAAAAAGGGTATTCAGGTAAGGCTTAGCTGTATTTAGGAAAATGGAATTAAATTTGGCTGCATATCAGGTAAAACTGTTCTGCTGGGGACTAGTCCCTGAGGCTTGGGAAGCCCCGGCACTTGGGATGTTTCAGTCTCTCTTGGATAAAACTAGTGATGAACAAAAAGGATCGGCTCTACCCTGGTGAAGGGACAGGGATTGTACTGGGGCAAGTAGACCTTAAATGTCTAATGATGTGAAAGGTCCTCGAAGGCACCAAAGCAAAGAACAGCTGCGGTACAAGAGTGGAGAGAGCACAGGGGCCAGTTGAAGTCTCCAGGCTGGCCAGCTTGAGCCTGGGGCCTCACCAGACCTTGGGGCAGAGCTCGGTAAATGCAGTCGGGTCCAAAACCAGAACAGCATAGAGAACAGGGAGAAACATGAGCTCCTTTTTGGGGGAAGGAGGCAGTCGCAGGGTGAACCGGCTTCAGCTGATGAACTCTGATAAGGGAAGGGATTACATCGATTGAAATTAACTCAACGTGAACTCAAGAGCCCGATACTCTGGAGGGCACAGCTGGGAAATGAAAGAATTGGGAACAAGCAATAATTTAAGGGTTGTTTTTGTTCATTCCTGGAGATTAGCTGACCAGGGAGGGAGATTAAACCGGCGAGTATTAATAAGCCATCTGGATGGGTCTCTTCACCAGAGGGAGGAAGTGCGGAGCAGGCAAGTCTGCCAGGAAGGCTGCCCCGGCTCTGGGGTTTCTGGTGTGTGTGCATGAGGATAGTGGATCAGGTATGGGTTGTGTTACAGCGAGCACATCGCTACTGAACGGTGAGCTATAAACTGCAGGTTTACCACTGAGTGCAGCCGTGGGCACGTGGCTCCGTTGTGCCCCTTCCAGCTGCTCATCCCACTGCCGCCTCTGCCTCTGCAGCAGCTGCTGGCCCCGTGGATCCAGCCTGCAATGAACCCTGTGGTCTGGATCCGGCCCACGGCATGGGATGAGTTTGACACGCGGCCTGTAGAGTGCCCGGAGCAGCACGTCGAGGAGGCAGGGCACGTGCAAAGAGCGTGAGCACAGTGCTCCCGTCAATGCTTGGTAACAGGAATTGTGCCCGTGCCCCCGCTCAGTTAATCCTTCACTGCCGTGTGGGGCCCTGGAACAAACTGCTCCTTGTCTTTCCTAGGAGCTTGCTTGTAAGCCAGATCCCGCCGGCCCTTCGTTCATTATGTGTATGCCAGCAGGGACCAAAAGATGGAGAACGCTGCATGGTCTGCGCTGCCATGTGCTTCAGCCCCGAAGGCGAGCGAGAGCGAGCGGGCAGCGGAAGGTGCTCTGACCCTCTGCCCAGCTATTACTAGTGGGTCGGCTTCTCGTAGCCACTGCTGAGCATGTGGGTCTCAAGGGAGAATTTGAAAGAGGCCGTGGTAGCAGTCTGCTGGGGCACGTGAATCTAAGAGCTGCATCGGACCCATGGTCCACACAGTAACGTGGCCTGTCTGTGACCGTGGCGAGCAGCAGATGCTTTTGAGGGAGCATAGAGAAACCAGGGCACATGCAGAGTCCTCGTCATCGTCCTCATCTTATATCCAGTCACCATGTTCAAACTTGAGTTCACGAGCAGCAAGGTGGGTTTTTTTATTGAAATCATATTGAATTAAATAGCGATTTAAATTGCAATTTAAATCACTGGTCAGGAAGGCTCGATTTCACACATTCACGGAAGTTTAGGGCTGGAAAGGACCTTGTGAGCTCATCGGGCCCAGCCCCGCTGCTCTGAGCAGGAAAGACTACTGGGCTCACATAACCCCATTGTTTAATTTAATCATTGTTTTCTACAAAAAGTGCATTCTTGTTGTTTGATATCCTTTATTCATTTAACTTCTTGAAGTTTTGCACTTTTAGAGAAAAGCAAGGGCTTGACTGTGTGTACACAAACTTGCAGAGAGTCAAGAAGGCTGATGGGTGGGTAATCATCAGGTCTGTTATCTCTTGCTGTTAACAAGGATGTTATCTCTGGAGACAACAGACTCTCCCTATGCCTGAAGAAGGGTGTTTGCGCCCGAAAGCTTGCAAAGAACAATCTTACCAACAATGTAGTTGGTCTAATAAAAGATATCACATCTACCCAAAGAACCTTGTCTGAGAAACTAAGCATCACAGAGATGCTTCATGGGATCTTCTAGACTGAGCACTGAGTCCCATTGGGTAGAAAGGTTGTCTTTAATCTTTACTAATCTATAGAGGAGCCTCTGGGAACCCCATAAGATGCGGGCCCTAATATAGCCTATTGTGAGCTATTTATAAAACTTATAAAAAGGATACATGAATAATTTGTCTCAAATAGTATATAATTAGAAGTTAAAATCCCTATTCCATGATTATATCCTTGAGCTTTAACATATCTTAAATTATCTTTCTATAAATTTATTTTTAAAGCATCTTATCTTAACAAAAAATCAAAAATATGATTAAATTAAAAAAATCTGATTTAAATTTTAAAACCTGACTTTTTAAACTTTACCTTTTAAAAGCATTGGTTTTTATCCACCCTGACAAACGGACACATGCTATTGCTCAATCTGTAGCCTTCGTGAGGTCCTCGTTGGGGCCTGGCCCCCCATACGTGGGCGGTGGGCAGGCGTCCCGCCGTCTGGCAGCTGCTCCACGCTTGCGCTGGGGGGTTGCGTTGCTGCAGTGCCCCACAGCTGCATCGTCGCTTCAGCCCTACCGACCCCTGGTCGGAGGTGGTCCAAGCTTCTCCACCTCGGCCAGTCGAGCTCCGAGCCTACGGGGAGGTGTTGGGCCCTTCAGATATTCATGGTGTCTCATCCCTCCTAGTCATGATGGCCACACGTGATGTCATTCCCGTGGCTGTTGCTGCTTCATCCAGTGCTGCGTTGTATTGAGGAAACTTCTGTCATTTTAGTCTCCAGTGTGGCCTTGTCGTGGGTGCCTCTTGTCTTTGATCAGCCGGGTTTGTTCGTTTTGCTTGCCGCCGCCGTCCTGACGTCTGGTGGGGCGATTCTGACGAGCCGTGATGTCTTGGTTTATGGCAGTGATGCTCAACCCCCAGCTCGTGAGCCGAATCCAGCCCGTAGAGCCATGGCATCCAGCCCGTGGGGATCCCCACCGGTCAGGAAATCTGGAGGTGGTGGAGCAGTTACAATTAATACTGTCACCCCACCCCCCTGCCAGATAACCAACCTCTGCACATCTGGATCTGGCCCCATGCAGACCATTAGCATAAAACCAAATCAGGCCCAAGCCAATCCCTTCCACATCTGGCTTGAAGGCACATCTCCTCTTGCCCCGCACATCCAGATCAGGGCCTGGCCATCCCTTCCCTTTCCACCCTCCCCACATCCCCCCACACATCCAGATCAGGGCCAGGCTGCTTCTCTCCACCCACCCCACTCTGCAAATCCATATCGGGGCCAGGCTGCTTCCCTGCACCCCGCACAGCCAGACCAGGCCCCTGCTGCTCCCAGCCTGCACCCCAGATTGACCTCACAGGCCGTATCGGGCCCACGGACAGACCCGGCAATGTCCCTCTGCCCCCAGGCGAGAAGGTTGGACGCCACTGGTTTAAGGCATCGGGTGATACGCCTGCAACGTCTACATTGTGCTGAACGGAAATCTTTGCACGTGCCGATCTTTCCCAAATGGGCCGGTGTATTCAGCTACCGCACAACATAGTGCAAGCGCAGCAGCTCGTAACATTGCTGGGTCGGCACCCCGGTCGGAGTCGATGAGGTTCTTTAGTCTGTTGTTCTGGGAACTAACTTCGCATTTGTCTTTTCTACTTGGGCTGTATCTGAAAGCACGCGGTCTAGTGCAGAGTAGTTCAGCCCCTGTTAGACCCTCCCCGTCACCAGCAGTACGTCACACCCCTGACTTATTTTAATGGCCACTGTAGGACTTGGGGGAGTCTCCAGTGTTGTCAGGGCGATCTCCGTCAGTGCTGTTATCTGACATAGAGCTGTTCCAGTTGGGTGTTTTGGCTCGCATCAGGCTCCCTCGCTGTGGATGGTCCGTGCGTGCGCTGTCAGGTACTGCCTGTGATGCCGTGCCCCTAACAGCCTCGTTGGTACAGTGGGGAGAGCGCAGGCTTCGGGTCTTAGTGCCATGGAGCTCGGCCATGTGTGTTCACTGTGCATTTCCTTTTGTTTAGTGTGAACCTGGTGCCTGATGTTGTCCTTGAGTGCCCCTTGGTTCTTGTAGTATAACAGAAGTGAATAGCAGCCCTACACCATTCCTGACTTCGTGCACCTCACCTCTGTTGCATCTCCCTCTCAGTCCTCTCTTCTCCAAGCTGAAGAGTCCCAGTCTTTTCAGACTCTTTTGGTAAGGTCTGGACTGCTGATCATCATCGCTGATCATCAAGTCCGACCCCCTGCCCCAGGCGGGAACAGGTGCCGGGGTCATATCAGCCCAGCCAAATATCTGTCCAGCCTCCTCTTGAAATGCGAAGCATCTGGGGACCTGTGAGATGGCGATGGGGGACAGTGGTGCATCTACCCACTGTTTTCTTGTTCTGAGGCCTTCCCCTTCCTCTGAGCACATTTTAGCCAAAGCCTAAGTTGACATAGAGACCAAAGCCTTCTCATCCGTTAGCACATCATGCCTTCTGGCCTGGGGTCAGCAACCTGGATGGCTGAGGCTAGATCCAGACTGGAAAAGTAAGTGCCCGTGTCCCATGTAGCAGGAGTTCTGCTCCCTGCTTCAAGGGGTCTTCCTGTTTCGGACCCATGTCACCCATGTACATACACAAGCAGTCCTGGGAGCTGGGACAAGGACCCGGGACCCCCTGTCCAGGACCCTCACCATTGCACTGCAGTGGAGCTGCCTCTGGGAAGCTTCCTCTTTGGCCCTGTGACTCTTGCTTGTCTTTCTGCACGGTGGCCTGGTTTCAAGAGGAAGGTGGGGAATGCTGCGTAAAGCCTGATGGTCTGGACCCTTTCCTGGGAGGAGGGAGATGTGGATTTCAGGAAGAACCTAAAACCCAGGTTCCCACTTCTGGGGGTGTCAGAGTCCACGGAGGTGTTAGGCCTAGCAGGTAGAGCCCGGGGTTGTTACCAGCATCCACAGTGGGGAGGCAAGCCAAGGTCAGACCGGGATGACATGCTGAGCCAAAGGGGTGACCAGGAGTGGACGTCAGGAAGCAAGCCACGGTCGGACCGGGGCTCTGCAGTTCGTGAGCAGCAAGATCAGGCACCAGGGAAGTCGCACGCACAAGAGCTGCGTGAGACCGAGGCTGGTTGTTGCACAGCAGGGGTCTGGTGCTGCGAGAGCTCCTGCAGAGCACCCCCGAACCGGTCAGCAGGCTGGGGCTCGGCTGGTCGAGTGTCGCCGGACCAGGCGCCTGGCTGCAGCGCCGAGGCCTCGCAGGGAGAGTACTCGCACTGCCAGGACATTGTGGGTGTCCCATCCTTTCGATGAGGACCCGGTGCTCTGCACACCGAGTGAACAGAGACATCCATAGGCCTCCACGCTGCAGGTCTCTGAACCTATCTGAGTGGGGAGATGAGGTCTGGCTGATGAGATATTTTGAGCGTTCTCGCCCTTCTGGCAGAGCAAGGTGCTGACAAGGTCCAGTGCGTGTACACATGTGCGTATTCTGTGCATGGGACTTTTCTCTTTTTAATTCATCCTACTGCCAGATGTGTGGGCAGGTGCCCATAGCCTCCTCACATGTTCCCCAAGCAGTAGAGAGGATCAGCCGAAGGAAGTACCTGGCTCCACAGCCCTGTCAGAGCCAGGAGCAGCAGCGCAGGTGTTGCCTGCATGCACGCAGCCCCCTGCGGCGGCCGAGCGAAGGGAGCGCGGAGCAGGGCTCCCTCTCGGCATCCTCCTCCTATCTACGCACCAGCAGGCAACGCCGGAGCAGGCCCTCAAACAATGCTAGCAATAAGGCCAATTGAGAGGTGTGGTCAGGAAAAGGTGAGCACCTGTCTCCAGAAAGTTTGAGACCGACCATGTAAAAGAAGGCGATTAAACAGCATGGGAGGCTTCCCAGAAAGAGGGTTCCAGCTGGGTACTGGCTTTCTGAGTTGGCACGACTGAGAAGAAAAGCCTTAAACAAAGGACAGGCGGGGAGGAGGTTGAGGGAGACTTGTGTCATTTCCAAGACCAGAAGGAGGAAAATGACAGAAACAGGAAACTGCCACGGATAGAGAAAGGAGGGAGGGTAGGAGGATGCACAGCAAGGAGAAAGGGGGGTTGCAACTGAGGAGAGCAGCAGGCAGGCGGCACAGTTACAGGAAAGGGCTACCTAATTGAATATAAAATGGGGTGGGGGGTGAGAAACAACTGAGAAGTTGGCACAGTAACGCGAGGCACCTGGCCCGCAGCACGGAGAAGTGCGGGCTCCCGGCGCGGGACTGGAAACGGGGCGCTCTAGGGATAACGGCAGTCCGGGAACGACCGACTCGCAAGGCTGGAAGGCACTTCAAGGGCTGTAAAGGCAGAATGTGCCCCTCCTGGTCCGTCTCTGTCAAAGGTTTGTTTGCCTCTTCTTGAAAACGTTGAATGAAGAGATTCTGCAGTTTCCTCAGGCACGTTGTTCTGTCGTCTTACTGTTCTGGCAGAAAGGACTATTTTTTTGTAGTTTTTCCTGAGATTAGATCTAAATCTGCTTTGCTGCAGTTTAAACCATTTGTCCTGTGCCCTGCCCTTTGTAGTGGGCAGCCTTCCAAATAGCTAAAACCAGTCACGCCCCTCTTAATCTAAACTGAATTAAACACACCTCGTTGTCTTCACCTTCTCTTGTCTCGTTCCAGTCAAGACAGGAATGGGATATAGAAGCTTAGACGCTGCTCAGGAAAGAGACAAATACACATCAAGGTGGGGATAGCATTGTATGTTAAGAATATGAGGTATAAGAAGAGACTGTGGGGGTGAAGCAGACTCTATTTGGGTTGAGATCATTTTGACAAAGGATGGTAACGAAGGATGCACTGGGGCAGTGCCAGGCGCCTGCTGCAGACACCAAGAGCCAGATCTGGACTTAAATAAAAGTTTCTGTGCTGTTGTTAGAGAGAGATGCTGCTGGGAATTGTGCTGATACGGAAGATTTAGTCTCCCACAAATAAACTGGAGAACAAATGTTACTAATAATGGTCGGTCCTGATATTCCTGGATGTGATAGCTGAGAGATTTCTTCATCTAATAGTCCCTGAACCAACAAGAGGTGATACTATTTCACACTGGGCTTGCTAAATATTAAAGATCTAATTGAAGAGCTACTCATAAAAAAATAATCGTGGCCTAACTGATTACAAGTTGATTCAATTTAAATTACGTGGAAGAATAAACGTAAGTTGGGCTGTAGGATTCTTGATTTCAAAGAAGCAAAGTGATGAACCCTGGGAGCTAGTTAGTAAAGCCAGCTAGACTGAAACATTCAGGCGGCCGAATGTGGAGGAGACCGAGAATTTCTGCAAATCACAGGTGCTGGACTTATCAGAAATGTTTATCCCAGGCAAAAGGAAAAAGCCACCACCACAAGAAGGATATTAGGACTAAACAGCGAGCATACCAGAAAAGAAAAAAAGAACCGTCCAGTAAAGTAAGCTTAGCGTTCAAGAAGTATAAAGATTAAGCGAGAATTGCCTAAAGCCACCATCAGTTAAAAGCTTGCAAAGGATATTAAAAACCACCAACAAAAGGGTCTTCAGAGAAATAAATAGAAAGCGAACTAGGAAACAAGGCGGCATATTTTTAACAAATGTGATGCATCCGGAGCGGTAGTGCCTTTACGTAAGAAGGCAGGGGAGAGCCATGCAAGCAGCTGAAGGCCTGCCTGCCTTTTTCATGTCCTTGTGACGAGGTATTTAGCAGAACTCACCGATTCATGGGAATTTGACAGGGCCGCGCAGGGAACACTTCTGCTATGACCTTGAACTTGCAATCTCTGGGTTGTTAACCACGCACTTTGGCACCCGCACCACTGTCATATCTCAGTCTCAACGTGGAATTTAATCAGTTAATGAGCAGGTGACATGACCAGGTTACTTAAGATAACAGGGACCTAAACTCGATGTCACAGGGGACCCCTTTCAGTCCAGTGCTCTTAAAGCACTTGGCCTACAAAATGAAGTCGAAGAACATAGTTACCATAACCGGAAAGTTAGAAATCCACCAAATGTTGTGATTTAAAAAAAAAGACGGAGCTGTGAGAGAGATGGAGAAAAAGTAAGAATTTGGACCTCGTGGCACTTCCATGGGGACCCCTCGCAGGGTTTGGCGGGAGAATTTCGATGTCCTGTTCGACAGCTCGCTGCAGCTCAGAGCAGGCTCTTCAGTTCCCAACTCCAGTGAATCCCCAGACCTGCCTTGTGAAGCCCACAACTTTCATTAGGTCCCCTGATCTCCGGCCCTCTGTATGCTATGGGCCATTAAGTTTCACCCAGGGAGTCCTGTCGTGCACCCAGGGACTAGAGTTAGACTGAAGCATTTTCCTCTGAAAGCATGATTAGATGTGTGCTATAGGCACAGAGGAGGAGGGAGCAAAGTGCCACCAGCATGGCCGTTTCTTAGGTGGTCATTGTCATCAGCAGTCCCTCAATACAAGGAGGACCGTCTTCCAATAAATGGGGAAGTCCATCTGCTTCCATAGTGAAGTGAGTTTGCTTGAAATGATCGATGCCCTGTCGTACCTCATGGCTCTTTTGGGGATGATTCACAGATTTCATAGATTTCTAGGGTCGGAAGGGACCTGGCAGATCATCGGGTCCGACCCCTGCTCCAGGCAGCAAAGAGCACTGGGGTTAAGTAACCCCAGCCAGATGCCTGTCTAATCTCCTCTTGAACGCCTCCAAGGTAGGGGAAAGCACCACCTCCCTTGGAAGCCCGTTCCATATTTTGGCAACCCTCACCGTAAAGAATTTCTTCCTTATAGATTCATAGATGTTAGGGTCGGAAGGGACCTCAATAGATCATCGAGTCCGACCCCCTGCATAGGCAGGAAAGAGT
>NW_005842737.1:444349-456860 GCF_000455745.1 Alligator sinensis
AACCTCCTCTTGAAGACCCCCAGGGTAAGGGAGAGCACCACCTCCCTTGGGAGCCCGTTCCAGACCCTGGCCACTCGAACTGTGAAGAAGTTCTTCCTAATGTCCTTCCTTATGTCCAGTCTAAATCTGTTCTCCTTCAGTTTGTGGCCATTATTTCTGGTGACCCCGAGGAGCGCCCTGGTAAACAGTGCCCCCTATTCCCTGCTGACCCCCACTGATGAGTTTGTAGGCAGCCACAAGATCTCCTCTCAGCCTTCTTTTGCGGAGGCTGAAGAGATTCAGGTCCCTCAGTGTGTCTTCATAGGGTCTTACCTGCAGGCCCTCAGCCATACAAGTAGCCATCCTCTGAACCCTCTCCAGGTTATCCACATCCCTCTTGAAGTGCGGCACCCAAGACTGGACGCAGTCCTCCAGCTGTGGCCTCACCAATGCTGCATGGAGGGGAAGTGTCACTTCCCTAGACCTGCTTGTGATGCTCCTGCTGATGCAAGACAGAGTGCGGTTAGCCGTGCTTATTACCCCATCACGCTGGCGACTCATGTTCATTTTTGCATCTACCATGACTCTGAGATCTCTTTCCACTGTCGTGGTGCTCTGAATGGTCCCCCCCACCTAGTCTGTAGGTGTGCTGGAGAGTCTTTCTCCCCAGGTGCAGCACCTTGCATTTATCCTTGTTGAATTGCATCCTGTTCTGATCCACCCACTTCTCCAGTCTGTCCAGATCTGCCTGAATTCGCTCCCTGCCCTCCTATGTGTTTACTATGCCCCATAGTTTAGTGTCGTCTGTGAATTTGGACAAGGTGCTTTCCACGCCCTCATCCAAAATGCTGATGAAGATATTAAACAGTACAATCCAAGGGCAGAGCCTTGGGGGACCCCACTGCCCACATCCCTCCAAGGAGAAACCGCTACATCCACCAACACACTCTGGGTGCGTCCTATAAGCCAGTTTTTCACCCACTTTACTGTGAAAAAAATCTACAGCACAGCTACACAGTTTGCTCGTAAGAATTGGGTGCGACACTGTGTCAAAAGCCTTTTTAAAATCCAGGTAAATGATATCTACTTGCGCCCCTGCATCTAAGTACTTTGTGACCTGGTCATAAAAGAGACCAGGTTAATCAGGCAGGATTTGCCTGCTGTAAACCCATGCTGGTTGCCCCTTAACGTTGTGTTACCTGCTGGCCCCCGGCAAATGTGATCCTTTATGATTTTTCTTAAGGTCTTGCCGAGAATAGAGGTGAGGCTAACTGGCCGATAATTAGCCGGGTCCTCCTTCCTCCCCTTCTTGAAGATAGGGACCATGTTGGCCCTTTTCCAGTCCTCTAGGACCTGTCCCAAGTGCCGCGAGCGCTCAAACAGCTATTCCAGTGGTTCTGCTATGTCGTCAGCCCATACCTTTAGTCCCCTTGGGTGTAGATCGTCAGGGCCCGCCGACTTAAATGCGTCCAACCCTTCTAAGTGCCCCTTCACTAGGTCAGTGCTAACCCTTGGTGGGTTGGTATTACTCTCACTCCAGACTAAAGACTCAATGGGAGGTGCATTTGTATCCATGTCCAGGAAAACAGAAGCAAAGAAATTATTGAAGAGCTCTGCTTTTTCCATCCTGTCAGTTACGAGTTGCCGTAGTCCATCCTATAGCGGCCCTGTGTTACCCTGCGCCTCCTTCCTGCTCCCTACGTACTTCAGAAGGACTCTGTGTTATCCTTAATCTTTGTTGCCAGCTTGAACTCTGTATCTGCTTTGGCCTGCCTCACTGCTTCCCTGCAAGTGCGAGCCAAGCAGGTGTACTCTTCATAGTTTCATAATTTCATAGTTTCAGGGTCGGAAGGGACCTAATAGATCTTCTAGCCCGACCCCCCGCCAGGGCGGGAGAACAACCCAAAAAAAAAAAAAACACACACCCTAAAAACAAAAACGGGACTCAAATGAGTCCAGCCAGGTAAGTATCCAGCCTCTTCTTAAAGATCCCCAGGGTAGGGGCCAGCACCACCTCCCTTGGAAGTTGGTTCCAGCTCCTAGCCGCCCTAACTGTGAAGTAGTTTCCTTGGAGGCTGCCCCCTCTTTCCACAGCCTGTAGGCCTCTTTTTTCCTCTGAAGGCTGTCCTGGATTTCCCTGCTCAGCCAAGAAGGTTTTTTGGCTCTTTTGCCTCCCTTTGCATGTACTGGGATGGTGCCCCTCTGCGCCTGTAGGATCAGTCCCTTGAGGAACACCCACCCTTCAGTGCTTGAGTATCCCAGATACTGATGTTAATATTGCATTTCTTTAGATTGGCCTTCAAGAGGTCCTTGAATCTCTTCTGGTGACCGCTGGTGAGTTGGGAGTTTAGGACCTGTTTTGGGGGCTGATTATCAGGAATCCTTGGGTGTCCATATGGGTGGAGGGGGAGGCAGTTTAATTAGAGTGGCTCTGAAAGTTGTTCTAATTAAAGTGCCCACAGTGTCACATGTATTCAGCATCCCGCACTTCAAAATGGCGGCAGAAGCACTTTTAATTAAAGCTCATTGAATGAGCTTTAGTTAAGCACCCCTGCCGCCATTTTTAAGTGTAGAAATACTGAATACACCTGATGCAGAGGCTGCTAGAGCACACTAGTTAGCAAGCTCCAGCAGATTCACAGCAGACCCAATCAAATACACTCTGGCACGTGCTAATTAGTACACATTGGAGCAGAGGTCCATCATGTGTTTAGGTGCCTGTTATGACATATCCTATCCAATGGAGCTGGTGCCATATAAACATGGCTTTAATGCTGGTGGTGTTTGCTTGAGCTGGAGTGCTGATATTCATTCTTCTATCCGTCCAATTGATATGAAGGCTTTTCTGAAGACATTACTGATCAAAAATGTCTAAAGCTTTCATGTGTTTATAATATGACATCTAGTTTTTGCTCCCATACAACATGGTAGGGATTAGGGCTCTGCAAAGCGTCAGTCCTTGATTCGGTTTGACGGAGATTCGGCCCAATTCGGTGGCTGTATCGCTGAATCTTAATTTAATCTCTCCGAATCAAATCAGAACCCTCTGAATTGATTCAGAGAGATTTGGCGATTTGGACAGACACAGCTTTAAATGTTTTTTCTACAAATGCTAGGTAGCAGGGGCTCGTGAGCACTGCGATAATGCTGTGTCTATGTCTGAATTGCCAAATCTCTCCGAATCAGCATCGAATCTTCAGATTTGGATTCGACCGAATCGAATCAGGGACAGCGATCCGAATCAATGAGTTGAAACACTGTCCCTGGTTCGGGCCGAATCTGAATCGAATAGGGCCCACTTAGCACACCCCTAGTAGGGGTGACAACACCCTGCTGGTTTGGTTTGGGTCCTGATGTCATGACCATCAAAGAAGCAATTTTGGAGATGTGCAAAGGCAGCACTGACAGATTTTATCTGGTCTTGAATATCCTCATCTATGCTTACTGTTTAGGAAAGGTGACTACCCAGGTAGGGGAAATGCTCAACATTTCTCCAAGGATTGCCCTCTAATTGTAATATGTGGAGGAGTGACTGTTGGGTTCCGGTTGGTAAAGGATCTTGGCTTTTATGAAGTTGACAGTGAATCCAGGCATTTCATACACTTCACAGAAGCAATCAAGGAGGACCTGGAGCTCTTCAGTTGAGGGGCCCCCGGAGCACAGTTGTCAGCAGGCTGAAGAGGAGTAATGAAAGTGCTGGTTATCTTGGGTTTGGAATGTAACCAGTCGGTCATAAACATATTCCCATACGATTTTGGGCACTGACTCCAGATGGAAGTCGGCCAGCAATGGTATGTGGGATAACTGTGATATAGATGGACAAGAGCTGGTGCAATCACACATCCTTGCTTGACTCCAGTTCTAATAGTGAAGGGATCAGTTTCTGAGCCATTGCTTAGGACAGTTGTCATGTCACCGTGAAGGAGTCTGATAATGGTCACAAATTTTGGCATCCAAATCATATCAGGATCTTCCAGAGGGCCTCTCTGTTGATTGAGTCAAAGGCCTTAACCAGGTCAACGAAGGTCAAATAAAGTTCTCGGGGGGGTCTACACATACGCTTTAATTTGCAGTTACCTAATTTATTGAGCATTAAAGCGTCACGTAAAAACCTGTGCACATTTGTTACTGCACGTTAAGGCGGCCTAATGTGTGTTTCTTTAGTACCTCACATTGGAGGTACTAAATTGAATGTGCGTTAGAGAAATCACCTTAATGCATGTGTAGACGTGCCTAGCATTGCTTACAGCACCTCTCCTGCAGCTGTCTAGGAAGTCACTAGGAATCTGTTCGTGTTTCCAGATTTTCATAACGATGAGTAGTTGACACAAGAGCTTTTTTTTGAGCTTTCTTATAAATTTCAGCTGGTATCCCATCAGGACCATATGCTTTGTTGTTGTTCATCTGCTTCGTGGCTTCCAAGGCCTCTTGATAAATTGGTGCATCTGCAAGTTGTAGAATGGCTTTGATGGTGTTATTTTTGACATTTGAATCTCAGTTCAGGAGCTCTTGACAGTGCTCCTTCCACCATGCAGTGATAGTGGAGCAGGTTTGAAAGAGCGTTGTTCCATCCTTGGACCTTGGAGGGATGGCGCCTTGTGTGCTTGGCCCATAGCCTTAGCTGTGCTGAAGAAATGTGGCTGTCCCATGTTGTGGCTGTCAGCAAACTTTTGACCCTCTTTTGTTTTGTCCTCCCACCACTTGCTTTTTCATGCTTGAATTTTCCTCTGGGTCTCAACTTTAATGTGGTGATAAATGTCTTGCTTCTATTTGGACGTAATGTCATTCTACCAAGCTTTGAAGGCTCTTCATTTCCTCAGCAAGAGCCTGAATTTCTCTGTCATTCTCACTGAACTGGTCCTTATGTTTCTTTGTGAAGAAGCCTAGAGATTTTTTGCATGCCTCGTGGGTGCCTTTTTTGCAGCTTTCCTGGTGATCAGTGGTGTCAGGATCAACAGGGAGGTTGGCGAGTTTCTCACTGAGGAACTGAGAACCACTGAGATGGTTGCTTTTACCGAGCTCCTGCAAGCACTCAGTATTGAACCTCTTGGTTGTTTCTTTTGTTTATACCATTTTGGGGCAATAAGAGTGGACATGAAGAACCTTTCGATGGATGATCCATCGAGCAGTCATCTGCACTGGCCATAGCTCTGGCGATATGGACATTGCAACAATCCCAGGCACGAACTGTGACGTAGTCCATCACGTGCCCACGTTCTGAGTGTGGATATGTCCATGATGTCTTCCATTTGCTACTTTGACAAGTTAAGGCGGTTACGGTGCTGAGATCACGTTGCAAACATCTGCTAAAGAAAGACTTCCATTTGAATTCTCTTTCCCCACTCCTTCTTTTTCAAGTGCTCCTTTCCGCAGCTCAGAGTCCCTGCCCACTCTAAGCACTGAAATTGCCAAGAAGAATCATGTTATCTTCTTTGGGGACAGATGGCAGGATTTGGTTGAGTTGAGTATACAGTTCTTCTGTTTTGTCATCTGCATCAAAGGTCAGTGCATATGTACTGATCACTGCTGCATGTTATCTGCTGGTCAGTGGAAGACAAAGGGTCATGAGATGCTTGTTGATGCGATCTGGACATTCTGGCATCTGAGTAATAATCTTCATCTTGATACCAAATCCAGTGCCATGGATATGTCCATTTTTACTGGCTTTTTCTTTCCACAAAAAAAAAAAAAAAAGATGTAGCCACCCCTGTGCTCCGTGAGCCGCCCCTCTCCTGCGCATCTGGTCTCACTAAGTGCAGCAATGTCAGGATCACATTGTGCAAGTTCCCTGGCCAAGAGTGCTGTCCTTGGCTCTGGTGGGTCACTGTCAGCGTTGTCCATCAGGGCGCAAATGTTCCAGGTAGCAAACTTCATTACTTAGTTTCATGGTTTCATAGTTGGTCGGGTCGGACAAGACCTGAGCAGATCATCAAGTCCGACCCCCTGCCATGGGCAGGAAAGGATGCTTGGGTCAGACAACCCCGGCAAGGTGTCTGTCCAGCCTCCTCTTAAAGACCCCCAGGGCAGGAGCCAGCACCACTTCCCCTGGAAGTTGGTTCCAGCTCCTAGCCGCCCTGACTGTGAAGCAGCGCCTCCTGATGTCTAGTCTGAACCTGCTCTCTGTCAACTTATGGCCATTGTTCCTTGTTACTCCTGGGAGTGCTCGGGGGATCAGGGACTCTCCCATTGCCTGCTGGTCCCCCTTGGCCAGTTTGTAGATGGCCACCAGCTCCCCTCTCAGCCTCCTCTTGCTGAGGCTGAACAGGTTCAGGTCCCGTAGCCTCTCCTCGTAGGGCCTGCCCTGCTGCCCCTGACCATGCGAGTGGCCCTCCTCTGGACCCTCTCCATGCTGGCCACATCCCTCCTGAAGTGCGGTGCCCAGACCTGGACGCAGTACTCCAGCTGTGGCCTGACCAGTGTCACATAGAGGGGGAGGATCACCTCCTGGGACCTGCTCGAGATGCACCTGTGGGTGCACGACAAGGTGCGGTTGGCCTTCCTGACCGCGTCCCCACACTGTTGGCTCATGTTCATTTTGGCATCGATAATGACTCCAAGATCCTTTTCTGCCTCTGCACTGACGAGAAGGGAGTTCCCCAGCCTGTAGGTCTGCTGCTGGTTCTTCCTCCCCAGGTGCAGCACCTTGCACTTGTCAGTGTTGAAACCCATCCTGTTCTCATCAGCCCACCCCGTAACCTGTCTAGGTCTGATTGCAGCCTATTCCTCCCTTCTAGCGTGCCCACTTCCCCCCACATCTTAGTGTTGTCCACGAATTTCAACAAGGTGCTTTTCATCCCCTTGTCCAAGTCTCTGATGAAGATGTAGGACGGTGTGGGCCCGAGGACCGAGCCCTGGGGGACCCACTGCCCATATCCCTCCAGGTCGAAAATGACCCTCCCACCACCAGTCTCTGGGTGCGGCCCTCCAGCCAGTTAGTGACCCATCTGACAGTGCAGGTGTCGACACCACAGTCGCCTAATTTTTTAATGCGGATGGGGTGAGAGACAGTGTCAAAGGCCTTCCTGAAGTCCAGAAAGACTACGTCCACCGCGACACCTGTGTCCAAGGATTTTGTGACCTGGTTGTAGAAGGCCACCAGGTTGGTCTGACAGGACCTGCCTCGAATGAACCCATGTTGGTTGCCCCTGAGCATGATCTCCCCTGACGGCCCCTCGCAGATGTGCTCCTCGATAATTTTCTCGAAGAGCTTCCCCAGGACAGAGGTAAGACTAATGGGCCTGTAGTTTCCTGGGTCCTCCTTCCTCCCTTTTTTGAAAATGGGGACCACATTGGCCCTTTTCCAGTCCTCCGGCACATCGCCAGAGCGCCACGAGTGCTCGTAAAGCCGTGCCAGGGGTCCCGCAATGACCCCTGCTAATTCCCTCAGCACCCTGGGGTGGACATCGTCAGGACCAGCTGATTTGGACGCATCCAGTCCCACCAGGACGTCCCTGACTGGGTCCACTCTGACCCTGGGCCTGGCTGCAACTCCCCTGGGTCCGTCCAGGATCATGATGGGGGGGATGACCTGGTACCTGCTCAGAAAAATGAACACAAAGAAGTTGTTAAATAAGTTAGCTTTGACGTCTGGTGCGACCACCAGACTTCCTAGCGTGTCCTGCAGAGGCCCTACTTGATCTGGACCACAAGTGGTGATCCCACTGGATGCAGTTTTCCAGTCCAGTAAAATGAGATGAACCATAGGGCACCTTTTCTAGCCTCCTCCCCACACACGTTGATCAGAGTGGATCCTAAATCGTTCTGCTCAGTCATGATTACAGATGCCAAATGGCATCATGCACCAATTTACCAGCAGACTAAATAACCCCAACTCCTTCAGCCTTTCCCCGTCAGTCATGCTCCCCATGCCTCTAATCATTTGTGCTGTTCTCTGCTGGACTCTTTCCAGTCTACCCCCATCCTTCTTGAAGTGTGGGGCCCAAAGCTGGACACAGGACTCCAGGTGGAGCCTCGCCAGTGCTAAATAGAGAAGAAGAATCACTTCCCTTGATTTCATTCCTGTGACTTCTCCCTGGACTTCCCACATCCTTCCTGAAGTATGGACACCAGAACCAACATTGACACGTACAGAGGCAAAACCACTGCCTACTGCTCAGGATTCGTGTTTTACGTGTCCAGCAGCTACATTTTGCTCTTTCCCACAGTGTCGATAGTTTCAATGGTGGGTGCAACGGAGATTTGTGCTGAGTCTGGTTTTGTTCAACAAGGCTAATGGCATCCTGGGCTGCGTTAGTAAAAGCTTTGTCAGCACATCAAGGGAAGAGAGTCTTGCCCTCTAATTGGCACTGGTGAGGCCACATCTGGAGCATTATGTTGTTTTGGGCCCCCCGCTACAGAAAGGATGTGGACATGCTGGAGAGAGTCCAGCAAAGGGCAATGAAAATGGTTCGAGGATAGGCTGACAGACTTATGAAAATGGACTTGTGAGGAGAGGCTGCAGGTACTGGGCTGATGGAGTCTGGAGAAGAGAAGACCGAGGGGGATTGAATAGCAGCCATCACCTCCCCGCAGGGGGGCTGCAACGAGCATGGAGCTGGGCTGTTCTCAGTGGGGGCAGATGGCAGGACAAGGAGCAATGGGCTCAAGCTGCAGCAAGGGAAGTTGAGGTTAAAAAAAAGAAAACTTTCTCACCAGGAAGGTAGTAAAGCACTGGAGCAGGCTACCCAGAGAGACTGTGGACTTTCCATCCTTGGAGGTTTTTAAGACCTGGGTAGACAAAGCCTTGGTTCAACCATCCGGGGATGATCTCGTTGGGGGTGGTCCTGCTTTGAGCAGTGGCTTGGACTAGACCAATTTTCTATGATTCTGTGGTCATCAATGACCTGGAAAGGGGAGTGAGTGCACAGTGAAATCTCCAAGTCTGCAGATGATACGAAATTATTCCAGGTAGTCAGGTCACAGGCTGGTGCTGAGGTTGCAGAAAGCTCTCGCCAAACGGAGTGGGCCAAAACATCGCTGGAGCCAGAGCCAGAGCCAGAGCCATAGCAGCTGCCTCCCCACTCCCCCCACAAACCACCACCACCCCCATACTCAAATCCAGGGTGATGGGCTTCCCCCCACCCCTCATGTTAAATGGGGGAAAAAATCTTGTCTTGGATTCAAATAAATACGGCACTTTAGATTTTGACCTGCCTGCTGTCCTTTGGCCCCTTTTTGCTGTTTTGTGGCTCTAAACCTTTCTCCAGATTCCTGAATCTCCCTGTCCTCTTCCCCGTGGATCGAATGCCCCAAGGCTGGAAGGTTTTCTTTGCCATCCACTACAGATCTTAGTTTAAAGCCATCCTTGCCAGGTTACAGCACCTCACCCCACACCTTTTTTTCTTTTTCAGTTGATGAGCTCTTTGGGGCAGGAAGTATCTGCATTTCTACAATAACTCGTATTGCAGGACCCGATCTGAGCGGGGCTCCCTGGGTGCTACTGGAATTCAGATCGCAGCAGTGCTATTTTTGTTCCATTGCTGATCTGAATCCAGATTGTGCTGAACCAGTATTCCTGTCTTCGGCTACACGAGCTTGCACGTAACATTTAGCTAGCTTCTCTGCTAGACAGCTGAGGAGCAGAAGGTTAGATACTGGATAGTAGCTGACTGGTTGTCATGCTTCACGCACAGTTTTCTTCATCAGTGACTAACAATTGCTTGCTACAAGGAGAAGGAAAAGATTCCTTCAATAACTGAAGTATTAGCTGCTTCAGTCAGAGGGTCTCATGGACCCATCCAGGGAGAGCCCTCTTTAGGTCATGCGTTCTTTAATGTGTGTGCCTTGCAAGACCGTCCCTGCATGAACTTGAGCAGCAAAGGCAAACTGGCTTTTGGCCAGCACTGGAGATTGATTCTGCAGCTACTGGGATGCCATCCCTTCCCCCAGGTCCTATGTGGGGACCAGTGAAGAAGGCTGTCACCTCATAGGTTGCAGCCGTTCATTTTAGGAAAGCAGAGAATGGCAGAATCTACCAAACAAGCACAAAAGCAGCACTAGCATACAGGTTGAATTAATGTGTCCGACTGCTTCACCATAGTATCCTGCATGCATGGACAAAGGGCGCGAGGCACCACTTTTCAGTGCATGGAGCAGAGAGACTCTTTACAAGGACAAAGGAACATCCCCCTGTTTCCAAAAGCGGTGTTCAAAGACAGAGCACACAGAATAAGCAGCCCATCTGCAAGGTAAGTAGAAATGCAGGGCGGACATTATCTACTGGAAGCCCACGACGCTTCTGTTTGCATCACCCCCTGGTAGGAGAGGTGTAGCCATGTTGGTCTGAAGTCAGACAAAAGGCAGGGCAGGGCAGCACCTTAAAAACTAGCTGTTAACAACCTTTCTGAACAAGTTGGCCTTAAGGTGCCACCCTGCGCTGCCTCCTGTCCAAAACAGGAGAATAGCAATGTATTAAAGAGCATGGCCCAATCACAGCAGCTGAGATCTGTTATCTCCATGAGTCGAACAGGAATCTGAGAGCAGGGTTGCTGTCATGCCCTGGCCAGGGTCCCCCAGGTAAGCCAGGTGTCGGTCTGAGGGGCGATGAGCTTGCTGACTGCACTGAAACTACTTCAGCCCAGATCATTTTGCCACCCAGACCGCGTCTTTCATGAGGATGGTAAATGGCTGCTCCAAAGGGCATACTGCAAAGCTGGACGCATCTGGACCAAGCAACTGGCGTGTTACTAGCATCTAAGCTGTACGAAGAAAAAACCACCGTAAGTCAAATTTTCCTGAAGGTGGACTGACTATGGCTTTCCTTCAAACAGTAAAATTATCAGAACTTGCAGCTCAATATCTTACAATGACCATAGTCTGTTAGCAGCAGGCCTGAGTGCTAATTACCAAGATACAATCATCAGCTCTCAATTGAACAAAGATGTTGTAGGGGAAAGCCTTTGCTCTGGTCACGGTCCTGTAATCAATCTTCACTGACCTCATGGCGTGCTGGGTGGGGGGTGTATATGCATGCATATATATGGGTGTGAATTTCCAGTGCCATGCCATGTATTTTGTGCAAAATGTGTGTAAAATGCTAGCAAATCGCAGTGGGTTTTTGCATGTTTTGCCCAGACTTAAGCAGTAAGCTACAAGGCAAAAGAAAATTGGACCATCAGCCTGTGACTTTTCTTTCATCCATTAATTCTGTCCTAGTAGCTAAGAAGGAATTGGGATTGCTAACCTACTGGTGCTGCTCACTGCTTGTGAGCATTTATTGACATAGTTTTGTGTTCATATTATTTATGTTTTATTTGGGAGGCCCTGGGTGGTTTTATGTTTTATTAGAGGCCCTGGGTGGTGATTGCCAAGATCAGTCTTGAAAATTGTTACCACGCTTTTCTCAAACTTTTGCTATTTTTTCAGCCTTTCATGACTTTTGAGAAATAGCTGTCAGGGTAACCTTACCTTGGCCACCCCCTTTCATACCGTCTCTAAAGTATGTGAGTAGCCATTCAAACACGGTGCACATTTTAGCTTCCAAGTATTCTTTTACCTGCATTTTTGTCAACAGCTATTTTTTAAGCAATTTTTCACATCCTAGACTAATTGGGATAAATGAATCCCTCTGGAGTCTTATTATGAAGTCGAGAGTTAGCTCAGTAATGACTGTAGTTCATCTATTGTTTCTGTCGCTCCTGCTCAGTGTTTGTGAGGACCAACAGTGTTATCACCTCTGTGCTGATGAGACTTGGCTTTCTTTCTTTCTTTCTTTCTTTCTTTCTTTCTTTCTTTCTTTCTTTCTTTCGGCAGACACTGTTTTCTGCAGTTTCTGTTCTCCTGGTGCCTTGTACAAGGTAGGAGCTTGAATGAGAGCAGAAGGAAACTCAATCTGGACTAATTAAAGGCAGTCATTGTAGACTGGGCAACTCCCAGAGGACTGTGTAGGAACTGTGTTTGTTTCCTCTGTTGGGGTGTTGCATTTACTCTTTGGCACAGAAGTTCACAGCCCCGGGTTTCTTTTGGGTCTATATCTTCTCTTTAAGGAGTTTGGAGTACAAATAGTGTCTCATCAGTCTTCCCAGTGGGAGGCAGGGGCCCAGGATGTAAAGTTGCACCATGGAAGTAAATGTGTGGTTGAAATGGTGGTGTTAACGTGAAGGCTTTGGAGTTTTTGACAAAGGGCAGATGGACTCTGCGGAGGAGGACCGGTATTAACAGATGAGATCCATCCGATGAGAACTGCAGGGAGCATCTTTAGGCATTGTCTGGCCAACCTGGTAGGGAGGGCTTTAAACTAGGTCCCATGGGGGATGGTGAACAAAACCTTCCAGCAACAGAACAAACAATCCAGAAGGAAAAGGACCAGAAGAAGCAACTCGACTCAGGAAAAGGGCCAGGGACCCACAGGACTGCAACAAGGAATGCAAAGGGAAAACAAGTCGGTCAAAATGCAAAATACATCCGATGTGTGCATACAAATCTGAAAAATATGAGGAACAAACAAGATGAGATGGACGCTTTATCTTGTGAAAACAACTGTGATCTACTTGGTGTCATAGAGACCTGGTGGGAAAGTCAGCACTGAGGGACA